>NC_091551.1:3234824-3254824 GCF_042767895.1 Penaeus vannamei
CCTCTCTCACTTCTTTCTCTTCCCTCCTTCCATCATACCCTCCCTCCTTCCCTTCCCTCCTTCCCCTCCTTCCCTTCTTCCTCCTTCCCTCCATCCATCCTCCTCCCTCCCTACCCTCCTCCTCCCTTCCTCCTCCTCTCCTTCCTCCCTCCCTCCCTCCTTCCTCCCTCCTCCCTATCCTCCCTCCTTCCCACCCTCTCCTTACCCTCCTACCCTCCCTCCCTCCCTCCCTCCTTCCTCCCTACCCTCCTCCCTCTCCCTCCCTACCTCATTCCCCCTTCCTACCCTTCCCTCCCTCCTTCCTCCCACTCCCTCCCTACCCTCCTTCCTCCTCCTCTCCTCCCTTCCTCTCCCTTCTCCTCCCCTCCCTTTCCTCCCTACCCTCCCTCCCATCCCCAAAGGAGAGCAGACAAAAATGCTTCCCTTGCAATGCCCCTCCCGCAGTTCCCTCCGCTGACGTCTGCCTTTTTCCCTCCGATCGGACAGAATTTTTCCGTTGAAGGAGAGACCAGATGGTGATGTGTCGGGGAGGGGGGGAGGGAGGGAAGGAGGGAGAGAAGGGAGGAGAGGAGGGAGGGAGGGAGAAGGAGGACGAGAGAGAAGGTGGGTATGAGAGAGAGGGAGGAGAGAAGAAGGGAGAAGAGGAGGGAGGGAAGGAGAAGGAGGACAAGAGAGAAGGTGGGCATGGGAGGGAAGGAGAGGAGGGAGGGAAGGAGAAAATAAAAAAGGAGGGTATGGGAGGAAGGGAGAGGAGGGAGGAAGGAGAAGAAAGACAAGAAACGAGGGTATGGAAGGGAGGGAGAGAGGGGAAAGGAGAAAGAGGGGAGTAAAGAGATGGAGGGAGAGAGAGGGGAAGAGAAGAAAGAAGGAGAGTAAAGGAGGGAGGATAGAAGGTACGTAGAGAAGGATGGAGAGGAGGGTAAAACGTAAAATAGGATGAAAGGACGGAGTGAGGGAGGGAGAGAAGGAGAGTAAGGGACGGAGGATAGAGGGTAGGTAGAGAGGGAGTGGAAGAGAGGGCGGAAGAAGAGGGGAGCGAAGGAAGGAGGGGAAGGGAGAGGGAGAAAGGGAGGTGCAGAGGAGAGTAGTATGAGAAAGAAGAGGGGAAGAAAGAGGAGAAAGAAGAGAGTGGAAGAAGAGGGGAGCGAAGGGGAGAGGGAGAAAGGGAGATGCAGTGGAGAATAGAATAAGAATGAAGGGAGTGGAAGAGAGAGGAGAAGAGGAGAAAGAAGGGAGTGGAAGGAGGGGAAGGGAGAGGGAGAAAGGGAGGTGCAGTGAAGAGTAGAATAAAAAAAGAAGGGAATGAAAGAGAGAGGGATAGAAGAGGAGAGAGAAGGAAAAAGGGAGATAGAATGGAGAGTAGAATAAAAAAAAGAAGGGAGTGGAAAAGAAAGAGGAAGAAGAGAGGATCGAAGGGAGAGGGAGAAAGGAGGATTATAAAGCCTTTGCTGAATCCGCAGACTAAAATCCAATAGACAGATAAATATCCATTTTGGAAATGTTGTCAGCTGTTCGGAACAAAGAGAGGAAGAGGGAAAAGTGGATGGAATAAAGGAAGTGGATGGAATAAAGGGCGTGGATGGAATAAAGGTGAATAACAAAATCTGGAAAAGGAAATCATATCTAGAGATGCGTGCATATGCATGTGCGTGCACGAATACACACGCACACACACACGCACACAAACACAAACACACACACACACAAACACAAACACAAACACACACACACATATACACATATATACATATAAGCATATACATATACATATATGCACACACACACACACACACACACACACACACACACACACACACACACACACACACACACACATATATATATATATATATATATATATATATATATATATATATATATATATATTCTTAAGTATATCTACGAGTATGTGTCTACCTATACTGAAGGAAGTGTCGATATGAGCGGCGAAGGTAAAGCCCCTTTGTTCGGCGGGGTGTCAGTCCGTGCCGACGCCCACACGCCCAAGACTAGGCGTTGCGCGAGGTAGAAAGGGTGGGGGGGAGGGAGGGAGAGGGGTGCAGAAAGAGTGGGAGGGTGGGAGGGAAAGGGAGGGAGGAGGGGTGCAGAAAGAGGGGGTGGGGGAGGGAGAAGGGTGCAGAAAGAGGGGGAGGGGGGGGGAGAGTGTGGAGGAGGAAGGAAGGGAGACAGAGAGGGTGGGGGAGGGAGAGGGTGCAGAAAGAGAGGGGGGGGGGAGGGAGAGGGTGCAGAAAGAGAGGGGAGGGGGAGGGAGAGTGTGGAGGAGGGAAGGAAGGGAGGGGGAGGAGAGAGAAGAGGGTGGGGTGGGTGTAGAGAGAGGGAGAGGGGAGGGGTGGTGTAGAGAGAGAGGGAGGGGTGGGTGTCGAGAGAGAGAGAGGGAGGGGAGAGAGAGAGGGATGAAGGAGAGAAGGGGGAGGAGGAATGGAGGAAGGAGAATAGGGAAGTGAGAATAGGAAAGGGATAGAGAGGGCGGATGAGGAAGAAGGGAGCGGTGTGGAGGAAAAGAGTAGAAGGGAGGAGGGAGAGAGAGAGGGGGGTAGGAGGGTGAGAGCAAGAGAAAGAGGGAGAGAAGGGAGAGAAAGGGGAATAAGAAATGGAAGGAAGGAAGAAGAGAGAGGGAAGAAGGAAGAAGAGAGAGGGAAGAAGGAAGAAGAGAGAGAGAAGGGAGGAAAAGGGGAAAGAGAGGTGGAATGGAAGGGGAAAAGAAAGAGAAAGGGAGTGGGAGCAGAGAGGAGGAGGGGTGCGAATAGAAAAGACGAAGGGAGAGAGGGCGGAAGGGGGAAGGAGTAGGATCAGAGAAGGGACATACAGAAAAGACAAGAAAACAAAAGGAAAAACAGAAAGAAAAAGTGAGAACGAGAAAACAAGCGAACGACAGAACGGGAGAACGAGAGGAACGATCGAACGAGAGGGCGACAGAACGATGGAACGAGGGAACGAATGGAACAACAGAACCAGGTAACGAGAGAACGACCGAACGAGGGAACAATAGAACGACCTAATAAGGGAACGAGAGAACGACCGAACGAGGACACAATAGAACGACCAAAGAAGGGAACGAGAGAACGACCGAACAAGAGAACTACAGAACGAAAGAACTAGACCGAGGAACAAGGGGACAAGAGAACGACAGAAATAAAGAAGGAAACAACAAGCGAACGAGAGAACGAGAGTCAAGCATTAACCCCGAGTTGAGAGACAGAAAGAAAGGGAGAGAGAGACAGAGAGAATGTGAGAGAGAGAGAGATAGACAGAAAGGGAGAGAGAGGGAGACAGACAGACAGAAAGGGAGAGAGAGACAGACAGAAAGGGAAAGAGACAGACAGAAAGGGAGAGAGAGAGACACAGAAAGGGAGAGAGACAGACAGAAAGGGAGAGAGAGAGACAGAAAGGGAGACAGTCAGACAGAAAGGGAGACAGACAGAGACAGGAAGGGAGAGAGAGAGACAGACAGAAAGGGAGAGAGAGCAGACAGAAAGGGAGAGAGAGAGAGACAGAAAGAGATAGAGAGACAGACAGAAAGAGAGAGAGAGGCAGACAGACAGAAAGGGAGAGAGAGACAGACAGACAGAAAGAGAGAGGCAGACAGACAGAGAGGGAGAGAGAGAGACAGAAAGAGAGAGGCAGACAGACAGAAAGGGAGAGAGACAGAGACAGGAAGGGGGAGAGACAGACAGAATGGAGAGAGAGAGACAGACAGAATGGAGAGAGAGAGAGACAGACAGAATGGAGAGAGAGAGAGACAGACAGAATGGAGAGAGAGAGAGACAGACAGAATGGAGAGAGAGAGAGACAGACAGAATGGAGAGAGAGAGAGACAGACAGAATGGAGAGAGAGAGAGACAGACAGAATGGAGAGAGAGACAGACAGACAGAAAGGGAGAGAGAGAGAGGAGAACAGAAGAGAGAGAGACAGACAGACAGACAGAAAGGGAGAGAGACAGACAGACAGAAAGGGAGAGAGGTGAGAAAGGCAGACAGAAAGGGAGAGAGAGAGAGACAGAACTGAAGAGAGAGACAGACAGACAGACAGAAAGGGAGAGAGAGAGAGACAGACAGACAGAAAGAGAGAGAGACAGAAAGACAGACAGACAGAAAGGGAGAGAGAGAGAGAGAGCGATCGAGAACCCACGAAGTCAATGCTCGCTAATGGCTCTGTTTTGCGAGAGTGAGTCCTGCCCCTAATGGGAAGATTAAGGGAGAAGGGAGATAGCGAGAGATGGGAGAGAGAGGGTGATAATGAGGGAGAAGGAGGTTGGTCGGTTGCTTCATAACAGGTAGATGGATGGAGTAAGGGGGGGGGGGGTGGAGGGAGATGGATGGAAAGGGAGGGAAGGAGTGAGAAAGGGAGAGAGAGAGAGACAGAGACAGATAGATAGACAAAGAAAGAAAGAAAGAGAGAGAGAAATAAATAAATAAAGAGAGAGAAATAAATTAATAGAGAGAGAGAAATAAATTAATAAAGAGAGAAATAAATTAATAAAGAGAGAGAGAAGAAAAAGAAAGAAAATAAAAGAGAAAAGAGACAGAGAGAGAGAGAAAATAAATAGCAAGATAAATAGAGACAGAAATCCAAACAAACAAACACACTTAAAAAGAAAAACAAACAAACAAATTCCTCCACAAACACATTCATAAGACCCATCGATAAACAATCTCCTTTTTCTTCTTCTTTTTCCTTCTTTTTCTAATCTTATCACATGATTCTGGTCCTCCGCAATTACCAGTGTCTCTCTCCTTTCCATCAGACGTCAACTTATCTGTCATTGACGGCTGAGTGTTCGTTTGTTTTTGTTGTTTATTTACGTATTCAATTGTTTATTGTTTATTGTTTATTTTTTTATTTATTTATTTATTATTTTTTTTTTTTGGTATTGATGTTTATTTCTCTTTTATTCGTCTATTTGTTTGTTTTTATCTTTTTTTATTTCATTGGTTTTGTTTTGTTTTTTACCTTTTTATTCATCAATTTGTTTATTGTCTATTTATTTATTTGTTTGTTTTTGTACTACTTTATTCCTCAATTTGTTTAATAGTTTTTAGATATTTTTTATTCGTCCATACGTTTATTTGTTTGGTTTGTCAGTTTCTTTGTTTTAATAAATCCTTTTATTTCTCGTTTGTTGTTTGGTGATTTTGTTTAGCTGTGTTTATCTTTATATTTTTTATGTTTATTTATATTTATTCATATTTATTTTATTTATACTTATATTTATTTGTATTTACATTTTTTTTATTTATGTTTAGCTTATCAAAGTTTGTTTGTTTGTCCATGTATTTATTTACTTATCCGTTTGTTTATATATTTATCATCATTTTTCTTTTGTTCATTTTTTATTCATTTTTTTATTTCTCTATCACTTGTCTATCAATTCATCTGTTTATTTCTCTATCTATCTCTTGTCTATCAATTCATCTATTTCTATATCTATCTCTTGTCTATCATTTCATATGTTGATTTGTCATTCATCTTTTCTTTATTCAGTTATCTACCAGTTCCTCATTTAATCATATACATTGTGCAAATGATCACTCATTTATAGAGATAGATATGATAGATAGATAGATAGATATTACTTATTTATGTATCAAAATAGATTTAAATTTGCATTCATCAGTTTATAAAAGATAATAACGCTAAGTTACAAAAGTTAAGAAACAAAATAATAATGATAATAATAATAATAAAGAAAATATAAGATAATAATGATGATGGTGATACTAATAAAAATGATATTTCTAGTAATGACAGTGATGATATAATCTTAATGATAATGATAATCTTTTTGATAATAATAATGATAACGTTTTTGATAATGATATTAAACTTTATAATGATAATGATATTAAACTCTATAATGATAATGATAATTATGATTATGATATTAATGATAACAATAATGATTATAATATTTTTCTTTTTCTTTTTTCTAACGAAAATTTGGTTCTCTACCACTTCGTATGAAATGGCTAATAGTTTTTCGAAATAACCCATTAGGCAAATCTCCTATTTAAGACAACTTCATGGATATTAAAGGTGAGATTCGGGAAAAAGAGAAGGAGTAAAAAAAAAAATTGTTTTACAGAACCGATAAGATTAAAATGACTTACTTTAATTGAAAACCGTTACGGCCCGGATCACATTTTGAATTTGAAAACGGTTGGGAGCGTTGTCGTTCTCTCTCTCTCTCTCTCTCTCTCTCTCTCTCTCTCTCTCTCTCTCTCTCTCTCTCTCTCTCTCTCTCTCTCTCTCTCTCTCTGTTTATCTATCTATCTCTATCTCTATGTCTTCCTCTCGCTCTACTTCTCTTCCCTCTCTCTTTCCATATCTTCTCCTTTTCTCTCTCTCTCTCTGTCTATCTCTTTCTCCCTCCCTCCCTCTCCCTCTCCCTCCTCCCTACCTTCCCCTCTCCCCTCATCTCCCTCTCCTCTTTTTCTTTGCCTCTCTCTCTCTCTCTCTCTCTCTCTCTCTCTCTCTCTCTCTCTCTCTCTCTCTCTCTCTCTCTCTCTCTCTCTCTCTCTCTCTCTCTCTCTCTCTCTCCCTCACCCTCTCCCTCACCCTCCCTCTCTCCCTCCCTCTCCCTCTCTATCCATCCATCTATCTCCATCCCCATCTGCGCCCAAGCCTAAAATACACATCATACTCTCCTTCCTTTTTTTCAGACGCAAATCCAATAATATTAACAACAACAACAACAACAAAAAAGTCACTTCCGGCCCCTTCAGAGTCCAAGCTAACAGACCGGTGGCGTTGATTCCGATTCCGAGCGTGATAATACATAGTGTATATAACCCCCCCTCCCCCCTGTATTTTCCACGCGGCATATAACCCCTCCCCCTCCCCCTCCCCCTCTGTATTTTCCACGCGGCATATAACCCCCCTCCCCCTCCCCCCCTCTGTATTTTCCACGCGGCATATAACCCCTCCCCTCCCCCTCCCTGTATTTTCCACGCGGCATATAACCCCTTCCCCCTCCCCCCTCTGTATTTTCCACGCGGCATATAACCCCTCTCCCTCCCTCCCCCTCTGTATTTTCCACGCGGCATATAACCCCCTCCCCCCCCCCTCCCCCCTCTGTATTTTCCACGCGGCATATAACCCCCTCCCTCCCCCCTGTATTTTCCACGCGGCATATAACCCCCCTCCCCCCTCCCCCTGTATTTTCCACGCGGCATATAACCCCTCCCTCCCCCCCTCTGTATTTTCCACATACGCGGCATATAACCCCCTCCCCCTCCCCCCTGTATTTTCCACGCGGCATATAACCCCCTCCCCCTCCCCCTCTGTATTTTCCACGCGGCATATAACCCCCTCCCCTCCCCCCCTCTGTATTTTCCACGCGGCATATAACCCCCTCCCCCTCCCCCCCTGTATTTTCCACGCGGCATATAACCCCCCTCCCCCTCCCCCCCTCTGTATTTTCCACGCGGCATATAACCCCTCCCCCTCCCCCCCCTGTATTTTCCACGCGGCATATAACCCCCCTCCCTCCCCCTCCCCCCCCTGTATTTTCCACGCGGCATATAACCCCCCTCCCCCTCCCCCCCTCTGTATTTTCCACGCGGCATATAACCCCCCCTCCCCCTCCCCTCTGTATTTTCCACGCGGCATATAACCCCTCCCCCTCCCCCCTGTATTTTCCACGCGGCATATAACCCCCTCCCCCCCCCCTGTATTTTCCACGCGGCATATAACCCCCCCCTCCCCCTCTGTATTTTCCACGCGGCATATAACCCCCCTCCCTCCCCCCTCTGTATTTTCCACGCGGCATATAACCCCTCCCCCCCCCCCTGTATTTTCCACGCGGCATATAACCCCCCTCCCCCTCCCCCCTGTATTTTCCACGCGGCATATAACCCCCCTCCCCCTCCCCCCCTCTGTATTTTCCACGCGGCATATAACCCCCTCCCCCTCCCCCTGTATTTTCCACGCGGCATATAACCCCTCCCCCTCCCCCTGTATTTTCCACGCGGCATATAACCCCCTCCCCCTCCCCCCTGTATTTTCCACGCGGCATATAACCCCCTCCCCCCCCCCCTCCCCCCTGTATTTTCCACGCGGCATATAACCCCCTCCCCCTCCCCCCTGTATTTTCCACGCGGCATATAACCCCCTCCCTCCCCTCCCCCCTGTATTTTCCACGCGGCATATAACCTCCCCCTCCCCCTGTATTTTCCACACGCTCCTCTTCCCCTCTCCCCTCCCCCTCCCCCCTGTATTTTCCACGCGGCATATAACCCCCTCCCCCCCCTCCCCCCCCCTGTATTTTCCACGCGGCATATAACCCCCTCCCTCCCCCCCCTGTATTTTCCACGCGGCATATAACCCCCTCCCCCTCCCCCTGTATTTTCCACGCGGCATATAACCCCTCCCCCTCTCCCCCTCTGTATTTTCCACGCGGCATATAACCCCTCCCTCCCTCCTCCCCCCGGCCTGTATTTTCCACGCGGCATATAACCCCCTCCCCCTCCCCCCCCCCCCCTGTATTTTCCACGCGGCATATAACCCCCCTCCCCCTCCCCCCGTATTTTCCACGCGGCATATAACCCCCCCCCCTCTGTATTTTACACGCGGCATATAACCCCCTCCCCCCCCCCATGTATTTTCCACGCGGCATATAACCCCCCTCCCCCTCCCTCCCCCCTGTATTTTCCACGCGGCATATAACCCCTCCCCCCCTCTGTATTTTCCACGCGGCATATAACCCCCTCCCTCCCCTCCCCCCCTTGTATTTTCCACGCGGCATATAACCCCCTCCCTCCCCCCCCCTCTGTATTTTCCACGCGGCATATAACCCCCTCCCCTCCCCCTCCCCCCACTGTATTTTCCACGCGGCATATAACCCCTCCCCCCCCCCCCCTGTATTTTCCACGCGGCATATAACCCCCTCCTCCCTCCCCCTCTGTATTTTCCACGCGGTATAACCCCCTCCCTCCCCCTCCCCCCTCTGTATTTTCCACGCGGCATATAACCCCTCTCCCTCCCCCTCCCCCCCCCACCCCACTGTATTTTCCACGCGGCAGCAATATATACGTAAAATGCATCGTTTCACTAATGGATATATATCTCTGCTGCCAACTTTGTCGTGTTTGTTTACGTGCGATGACCGATATAGCGCGTCGTGTTGTCATAATGAACGTACTGGTTGGTGATGGTTGATGTACATTCTTTGTAATGGAATTTACGTGTGCACTTTGATGGGGAAATTGCACAGTGCGTTTGGTGTGTGTGGCTGTGTGCAAATCGTGCAAATATTGATAAAGTGGGATTTTTGAGAGAGAGATATGTCGTTTTCTCGATCTCTCGATCTCTCGATCTCTCTTTCATTCTTTCTTTCTCTCTCTCTCCCTCTTTCTTTCTTTCTCTCTTTCTTTCTTTCTTTCTTTCTTTCTTTCTTTCTTTCTCTCTCTCTCTCTCTCTCTCTCTCTCTCTCTCTCTCTCTCTGTCTCTCTCTCTCTCTCTCTCTCTCTCTCTCTCTCTCTCTCTCTCTCTCTCTCTCTCTCTCTCTGTTTGAGGTTTAGAGAGAGATGGGAGAAAGGGAAGGAGGAAAACAGAAAAGTGAGGGAGGAAGAGGGACAAAGACAGAGAGCGAAAGGGAAGGAGAGAAAGAGAAAGGAGGAAAAAATGAAGAGGGACAAAGATAGAAAGTGCAAGGGAGAGAGAGACGGAGAGAATAGGAGGGAAGGAGGAAGAGGGCAAAGATAGAAGAAGAGTGGATAGGAGAGAGGAAGGAGGAGAAGGAGAAGAGGGGGGGGGGGCAGAGAGCAGAGAGAGAGAGAAAAAAAGAGATCGAAAGAAAGAAAAGGAAAGGAAAGAAAGAAAGAAAAAAACGAAAGAGAGAGAGGCAGAGAAAGAGAAAGAAATAGAAAAGGAAAGAAAGAAAGAAAAGAACAAAGAGAGAGAGAGAGAAAGAAAAGGAAAAAAAGAAAGAAGAATAACGAGAGACAGAGAGAGATCGAAAGAAAGATATAGAAAAGGAAAGAAAGAAAGAACGAAAAAAACGAGAGAGAGAAAAAGAAAGAAAGAACAACGAGAGAGAGAGATAGGAAAGGAAAGAAAGAAAAAACGCGCGAGAGAGAGAAAGAAAAAAGATATATCAAAAGAAAAAAATAGAAAAGGATTTTTTTTAAAAACGAGAGAGAAAGAGGGGGGAGGGGGAAGAAAGAATGAGAGAGAGAGAGAGAAGGAAGGAGAGAGAGAGAGAGATAGAGAGTGAATGTGTGAAAGAAAGAAAACTATAAGAGAGAAAGAGAGAGAGAAAAAAAAAGAAAGAAAGAGAGACAGAGAAAAAAAGTAAAAGAGAGAGAGAGAGAGAGAAAGAAAGAGGAGGAGAGAGAACGAGAGAGAGAGAGCGCGCGAGATAAAGAGAGAGCGAGAGAGAGAAAGAAAGAAAGAGTGAGAGCGAGAGAGAGAAAGAAAGAAAGAGTGAGAGAGAGAGAAGGAAAGAGAAAGAGAGAGAAGAAAGAGAGAACGAGAGAGAGAGAGAAGGAAAGAGAAAGAGAGAAAGAGAAAGAAAGAGAGCGCGGGTCCCTCCCAGAGAAAACGCCACAGAAATCCACTGTGTTGGAATAGGTTAACAAACCATCTGGTGTATTGGGAAATTTTATTTTGGAGGAAAATGTGTATTGAAAATTACTAAATGTAGATTCGGCCGTCAGAATCTTCCTTTTTTCACTATATATATTTTTTTTCTTTATTTTATTATTATGGATTCTAATCGAGGGAATGGCTGTAGGTTAATTTCTCTCAGAATAATTATCGTTATTGTGAATTTTGTCGATTTTTCGATTTCTGTATCTCTTTCTCTCTTTCTGTATTCTCTCTCTCTCTCTCTCTCTTTCTCTTTCTCTTTCTCTTTCTCTTTCTCTTTCTCTTTCTCTCTCTCTTTCTCTTTCTCTCTTCTCTTTCTCTCTCTCTCTCTCTCTCTCTCTCTCTCTCTCTCTTATTCGTCTGAGTAAGTCACCATATTTTTTGTTTTTTCTTTTTCTTTTTCTATATTTTTGTTTTTACTTTTGTTGTTTGTGGTTGGTGTTCATTTATTTGATAAGATTATTTGTTTATGTCTGCATGTTTAAAACCGGTTTATATGTCTTTCTCTTCATCCATCTATTCGTCTATCTGCCTATCAGTCTGTCTGTCTGGGAAGAATAAAATCGTAATAAAATAGTAAAAGGTGAAAGCTGCAATAACGGAATGTCAGTATATATGAATTTCGGTGAAGAGAGAAAAAAGGGAAAAAAACAACAGAACAAAAATAAATATCAACACAAGATTACGAGTGCCCGAAAGAGAGAGAGAGAAAGGAAGAGGGAGAGAGTGACAAAGAGGGAGAGAGAGAGAGAGAAAGAGAGAGCGAGAGCGAGAGAGCGAGAGAGAGAGAGTGAGAGTAAGGGGGAAGAGAAAGATAGATAGAGAGAAAGAGAAAGAGGGCGAGATATATACAGATACATAGACAGATACACAGAGACAGAGAAACACTCAAACAAACAAACGGAACTCTTACGCAACCCCATAAAAAAATAAAATAAAAAATAAAAACAAAAATCTCCCACACTGCACCACACAGAGGACGAGCGTGGCCGCATATCGACCTGAGATCGGCTTTGTTTTCCCTCTAATTTAACACAAAGGGGGAATGAACTCACACTGAGGGGAAGAGGGGAGGCGGGGCGAGGGAAGGGAGGGAGAGGTGAGGGGAGAAAAGGGGGGGAGGGAGAGGTGAGGGGAAACCGGGGGAGGGAGAGGGGAGGCGGAGAGAGGGAAGGGAGGGAGAGGTGAGGGGAAAAAAAAGGGGGGAGGGAGAGGTAGGGGAGAAAAGGGGGGAGAGGGAGAGGGAGAGGTGAGGGAGAAAGGGGGAGAGGGAAGGAGACGGAGAGGTGAGGGGAAAAAAGGGGGAGGGAGGGAGAGGGAGGAGAAAAGGGTGGAGAGGGAGAGGTGAGGGGAAAAGGGGGGAGAGGGAAGGAGGGAGAGGTGAGGGGAAAAAGAGGGGAGGGAGAGGTGAGGGGAGAAAAGGGGAGAGGGAAGGGAGGGAGAGGTGAGAGGAGAAAAGGGTGGAGAGAGAGGGAACGGAGGGAGAGGTGAGGGAAAAAGAGGGAGAGGGAAGGGAGGGAGAGGTGAGGGGAGAAAAGGGGGAGGGAGAGGTGAGGAAAAAGGGTGGAGAGAGGGAACGGAGGGAGAGGTGAGGGGAGAAAAGGGTGGAGAGGGAAGGGAGACGGAGAGGTGATGGGAGAAAAGGGTGGAGAGGGGGAGGGAGAGGTGAGGGGGAGAAAATGGGGGAAAGAGGGAGAGGAGAGGGAGAAAAGGGTGCAGAGAGGGAAGGGAGACGGAGAGGTGAGGGAGAAAAGGGAAGGAGGGAGAGGTGAGGGGAGAAAAGGATGGAGAGAGAGGGAGAGGTGAGGGGAGAAAAGGGGGAGGGAGAGGTGAGGGGAAAAGGGGGGAGGGAGAGGTGAGGGGAGAAAAGGGTGGAGAGGAGAAAAAGGGTTGAGGGAGAGGTGAGGGGAGAAAGGGGTAGAAAGGGAGGGAGGAAGAGGTGAGAGGGAAGAATGGTGAAGAGAGATGGAGAGGGAGAGAGGGGAGAAAGGGGTAGAAAGGGAGGGAGGGAAGGTGAGGGGAAAATGGTGGAGAGAGAGGGAGAGGTGAGAGGGAGCAAAGGGGGAGAAAGGGAGGAGGGAGAGGTGAGGGGAGAAAAGAGAGAGAGAGAGGAGAGGGATCCACAACAGGTAAGGGGAGAAAAGGGGGAAGGGAGAGAGTGAGGGGAAGAATGGTGAAGAGAGAGGGAGAAGGGGGAGAGGTGAGGGGAGAAAGGGGTAGAAAGGGAGGGAGGGAAAGGTGAGGGAAAATGGTGGAGAGAGAGAGGGAGAGGTGAGGGGAGAAAGGGGTAGAAAGGGAGGGAGGGAGAGGAGGGGAAAATGGTGGAGAGAGAGGGAGAGGGATAGGAGGGGAGAAAGGGGGAAGGAGAGGTGAGGGGAAGAATGGTGAAGAGAGAGGGAGAGGGAGAGGTGAGGGGAGAAAGGGGTAGAAAGGGAGGGAGGGAAAGGTGAGGGGAAAATGGTGGAGAGAGAGGGAGAGGTGAGGGGAGAAAGGGGTAGAAAGGGAGGGAGGGAGAGGTGAGGGGAAAAATGGTGGAGAGAGAGGGAGAGGGATAGGTAAGGGGAGAAAAGGGGGAAGGGAGAGGTGAGGGGAAGAATGGTGAAGAGAGAGGGAGAGGGAGAGGTGAGGGGAGAAAAGGGGGAGTGAGAGGAGAAAAGGGTGCAGAGAGATGGGGGGGAGACGGAGTGGTGAGGGGACAAAAGAATTGAGATGGAGAGAGAGGGAGAGGGAAAAAAGATGGAGTGAGAGAGGGAGAGAAATCGAGAAAGAGAGGGAGTGAGAGAAAATGATGAAGAGAGACAGAGAGAGAGGGGGGAGCACTGAGGGGAGAAAAGGATGGAGCAAAAGAATTATGGAGAAAGGGAAGGAACGAAATAAGCATAGAGAGAAAGAAAGAAAACAGAAAGAAAAAAATAGACCCAAAAAAGAAAGAAAATTTTTGAAAATGAGAACCAAATTTCTTTTTTTTTCATACAAAACCGAAGAAGAAAAAAAGAGAGAGAATAGCGGAATCCACAACACGAGAGCGAGCGAATGAATAGAAAGAGTAAGTGGAAGAGGTCAAGTGAAGCGAAGGGGAAACGAGCTGAATGCGCGAGAGAAAATAAAAGCAAACAGGAGAGAGAGGGGAAGCGAGCGGAGAGGGGAGAGGCAGAGAGGGGAAGCGAGAGGAGAGGGGAGAGGCAGAGAGGGGAAGCGAGAGAAAAGGGAAGAGGCAGAGAGGGGAAGCGAGAGAAAATAAAAGCAAACAGGAGAGAGAGGGGAACCGAGAGAAAAGGGGAGAGGCAGAGAGGGGAAGGGAGAGGACAGGGGGGAGGCAGAGAGGGGAAGAGAGAGAAAAGGGGAGAGGCAGAGAGGGGAAGCGAGAGGAGAGGGAGAGGCAAAGAAGGAAAGCGAGAGTAAAGGGGAGAGGCAGAGAATGGTAGCGAGAGGAGAGGGGAGAGGCAGAGAGGGAAGCGAGAGAAAAGGGAGAGGCAGAGAGGGGAAGCGAGAGAAAAGGAGAGAGGCAGAGAGAGGGAAGAGAGAGAAAAGGGAGAGGCAGAGAGGGGAAGAGAGAGAAAAGGGGGAGGCAGAGAGGGAAGCGAGAGGAGAGGGGAGAGGCAGAGAGAGGGGAAGCGAGAGGAGAGGGGGAGAGGCAAAGAGGGGAAGCGAGAGAAAAGGGGAGAGGCAGAGAGGGAAAGAGAGAGAAAAGGGGAGAGGCAGAGAGGGGAAGCGAGAGGGAGAGAGGAGAGGCAGAGAGGGGAAGAGAGAGGCTGGAGATTGTGAGGGGAAGAGTGAGGGCGGAGTGAGGGAGAGAGGGAAGGCAGATCGCTAGGTCGAGAGAGATAGGTGTGTGTGTGTGTGTGTACGTGTGTGTGTGTGTGTGTGTTTGTGTGTGTGTGTGTGTGAGTGTGTGTACGTGTGTGTGTGTGTGTGTGGGTACGTGTGTGTGTGTATGTGTGTGTGTGTGTGTGTGTGTACGTGTGTGTGTGTGTGTGGGTACGTTGTGTGTGTGTGTGTATGTGTGTGTGTGTGTGTGTGTGTGTACGTGTGTGTGTGTGTGTGTGGGTACGTGTGTGCGTGTGTGTGTGTGTGTGTTAGTGTGTGTGTGTGCTTGTGTGTGTGTGTGTGTGTGTGTGTGTGTGTGTGTGTGTGTGTGTGTGTGTGTGTCTGCCTAAGTGTACCTGTATGTGTGTTTGTAGAGAGAAATAGAGAAAGAGTGTGTGTAATAGGACGGAAATACGAAAATACATAGTTGATATACACGTACCTGGAGAAAGAAGTGTGTGTGTGTGTGTGTGTGTGTGTGTGTGTGTGTGTGTGTGCGTGTATGTACGTGTATGTTCATGTGTTCGTTTAAGCTTTATATACATACTCCTTCCTGTCAACATTTACCTCAACTATCCTCAAAACATAACGATCAAAACCAAAAAAAAAAAAAATTCAAAACACAAAAAAAAACATTCATTCGACTTCTAAAAAAAAATAAAATAAAAAATAAAAAAAAAACATTCATTCGACTTCAAACATCCTAGATTTTGTGTTTCTCGCCGTCATGCGCCTGTGTTTCGTAGCATCGCCGGAGCAAATGTTTGTGCCGCACAAACAGAGGAGAACAAACACTTACCTGCGCATTTTGGAGGTATGGAGCGGGAATCCTGTGTTGTTGTTTTTTCTTTTTTCTTTCTTTTTTTTCTCTCTCTCTCTTTCTTTTTTTGTCGTGTAAAGGAGAGGAGAGGAGAGGAAATAAAAGTTTTTTTTTTCTATCTCTCTTTATTTTTTGTCGTGTAAAGGAGAGGAGAGGAGAGGAAATAAAAGGGAGAGAGAAGAATGAGATGAGAGGGAAGGGGAAGAGAGGGAGGGAGACGAAAGAAGAGGAATAAAAGGGAAAGAGAAGAATGAGATGAGAGGGAAGGGGAAAAGAGGGAGGGAGACGAAAGAAGAGGAAAGGAAATTAAAAGAAAGAGAAGAGAGGGAAGGGGAAGAGAGGGAGGGAGAGGTGAGGAGAGGAAATTAAATGAAAAGAGAAGAAAGAGAAGAGAGGGAGGGTAAGGAGAGGAGATGAAAGGAAATGAAAAGAAAAGAAAGAGAAGAGAGTTTAGGGGAAGAGAGGGAGGGAGAGGAAAGAAGAGGAAAGGAAAAAAAAAGAAAAGAAAGGGAAGAGAGGGAGGGTAAGGAGAGGAGATGAAAGGAAATGAAAAGAAAAGAAAGAGAAGAGAGGGAAGGAGAGGGAGGGAGAGGAGAGGAAAGGAAATTAAAAGAAAAGAAAGAGAAGAGAGAAGAGGAGAGGAAAGGAAATGGATAGAAAAGAAAGATAAGAGAGGGGAGGGGAGAAGATGAGAGGAAATAAGAAGAAGGGAAAGAGAAGAGAGAGAGGGTGAGGAGAGGGAAGGAAAGAAAAGAAAAGAAAAAGAAAGAGAGGGAAGGAAGAGGAGAAGAGAAGAAAGCAAAAGAAAAGAAACCGAAGGAAAGAGAAAAGAAGATGAAGAAGACGACACAGATAAAATCAAACAAAGAAAGAAATACAAACAGAGAAAAAAACAACAAGAAACAACAAAAACAAACAAAACAAAAAAAAACAACAAACCGTGTTTCTCTCCTCCTTGCGTTCACATCTTCGCTTGTTTATACGTTAAAGAATATGTTTGTATTTTGCAAACAACAGCAGGCAAGTACACCGATCCAGACGCAAGCATTTAAAGTTACGTTGAAGCAAATCTTGTTCTTGCAATATTCGCAAGCAGAAAGAAATATAAAAGAAGAAGTAAAAAAGAAGAAGAAAAACACGTAAATATGATTAAATGAAGTAGAGAGCAATATTCGCAATCAGAGAGAAATATAAAAGAAGAAGTAAAAAAGAAGAAGAAAAAAGTAAAAAAGAAGAAGAAAAACGCGTAAGTATGATTAAATGAAGGAGAGAATTAGATATAGAAAAAGAATTAGAATAAACATAGCCATTCGCAAGCAAAAAGAAATATAAAAAAAAGTAAAAAAAGAAGAAGAAAAACACGTAAATATGATTAAATGAAGTAGAGAGCAATATTCGCAAGCAGAAAGAAATATAAAAGAAGAAGTAAAAAAGAAGAAGAAAAACACGTAAATATGATTAAATGAAGGAGAGAGCAATATTCGCAAGCAGAGAGAAATATGAAAAAAAGAAGTAAAAAAGAAGAAGAAAAACACGTAAATATGATTAAATGATGGAGAGAGCAATATTCGCAAGCAGAAAGAAATATAAAAGAAGAAGTAAAAAAGAAGAAGAAAAACACGTAAATATGATTAAATGAAGGAGAGAGCAATATTCGCAAGCAGAGAGAAATATGAAAAAAAGAAGTAAAAAAGAAGAAGAAAAACACGAAAATATGATTAAATGAAGGAGAGAGCAATATTCGCAAGCAGAAAGAAATATAAAAGAAGAAGTAAAAAAGAAGAAGAAAAACACGTAAATATGATTAAATGAAGGAGAGAATTAGATAGAGAAAAAGAATTAGAATAAACATAGCCATTCGCAAGCAGAAAGAAATATAAAAAAGAAGAAGAAAAAATAAATATGATTAAATAAAGGATAGAATTAGATATAGAAAAAATAGAATAAATAAAAAAAAGAAGAAGGAAAATACGTAAATATGATTAAATGAAGGATAGAATTAGATAGAGAAAAATAATTATAATAAACATAACTAAAAGAATAAGAAAAACACGTAAATATGATTAAATAAAGGATAGAATTAAACATAGAAGAATAATTAGAATAGATAGAGCTAAAAGAATAAGAAAAACACATAAATATGATTAAATAAAGGATGGAATTAGATAGAGAAAAATAAATAGAATAAATATAGTTAAAAGAAGAAGGAAAACACATATATATGATTAGATAAAGGATAGAATTAGATATAGAAAAAGAATTAGAATAAATATAGTTAAAAGAAGAAGGAAAACACATATATATGATTAGATAAAGGATAGAATTAGATATAGAAAAAGAATTAAAATAAGTATAGCTAAAAGAATAAGAAAAACACATAAATATGATTAAATGATGGGTAGAATTAGATATTGAACAATAATTACAATAAATATAGCTAAGATAATAAGAAAAACTCATAATTATGATTAAATGAAGGATAGAATTAGATATAGATAACAAAATTAGAATAAATATAGCTAAAAGAATAAGAAAAACACAAAAATATGATTAAATAAAGGATAGAATTAGGTATAGAAAAAGAATTAGAATAGATATAGAAAAGAATAAGGAAAACACATAAATATGATTAAATCAGGGATAGAATTAGATAAAGAAAAAGAATTAGAATAAATATAGCTAAAAGAATAAGAAAAACACATAAATATGATTAAACGAAGGATAGAATTAGATAGAGGAAAAAATAGAGTAAATATAGCTAAAAGAAGAAGGAAAACACATAAATATGATTAAATGATGGATAGAATTAGATATAGAAAAAGAATTAGAATAAATATAGCTAAGAAAAAGAAGGAAAACATAAATATGAATAAATAAAGGATAGAATTAGATATAGAAAAAGAATTAGAATAAATATAGCTAAAAGAATAAGAAAAGCACATAAATATGATTAAATAAAAGATATGATTAGAAAGAGAACAAGAATTAGAATAAATATAAAAAAGAAGAAGGAAAACACATAAATATGATTAAATGATGGATAGAATTAGATACGGAAAAAGAATTAGAATAGATATAGCTAAATATGATTAAACGAAGGATATAATTAGATATAGAGAAAAGAATAGAATAAATATAGCTAAAGGAATAAGAAAAACACATAAATATGAATAAATCAAGGATAGAATTAGATATAGAAAAAGAATTAGAATAAATATAGCTAAAAAAGAAGTAAAAACACATAAATATGATTAAATCAAGGATAGAATTAGATACAGAAAAAAATGGAATAAATATAGCTAAACGAAAAAGGAAAACACATAAATATGATTAAACGAAAGACATAATTAGATAGAGAAAAATAATTATAATAAATATAGCTAAAAGGTTGAATAAGAAATAATGAACAAACATAAAAGATGAACAAGTAAACTACATAGATACGATTAGATAAAAGATATGATTAGATAAAGAATGGAAACCCAAGCACGGAAGAGAAGAAAGAAAGCACTCAAATATAGATTAAATAAAAATTAGATAGAAAGAAATAGAACAAAAACATAAAGAAAAAGATTGAATAGAAGTAAGACTGGAGAGAGAGAAACAGAAAAAAAACATAAAGAAGAATATTAAAAAGAAGTAAGATTAGATTAGAAAAAGATGAAATAGAAGAAAGAATATAGAGAGAAACAGAAAAAAACATAAAGAAAAAGATTAAATTGAAGCAAGATCAGACAGATAAAAAAAACAGAAAATAACAAAGAAAAACAACATTATCATAGAAACAAAAGGAAATTTGGGACACGTCATATAGAAAAAAAAAACAGGAAAACAAGACAAAAAGAAAAAATGAAAAAATGTAAGAAAACAAGACAAAAAAAAAAATAATAAAAAATGTAAGAAAACAAGACAAAAAGAAAAAAGAAAAAAAAATCCTGTGTTTACACCGAAAATCCTTGATTAATGAAATGAAAGGAAGAGATTAATTAACGAAGAACCAAATGAACTCTACGCTGATGATTCTGTCCAGGGGGTGGGGGGGGAGGAGGGAGGGAGGAGATGGGGTTAATCAAAAGGGAAGAAAAGGGAAATGGAGAAGGTGATGATTGAGAGGAATAAAGAACAGAGAGAGAGAGAGAGAGAGAATAGATATAAAGAGAGAGAGAGAGACAGACAGACAGAGAGGAAAGAAAGAGAGACAAAAAGAAAGAAAAAGAAAAAAGAGAAAAAAAACGGAAAGAAGAGAAAGAGAGAGAAAGAAGGAGGGAATTAATTTCAGAAAGCGTGTGAGGGAAGTGCGATTTAGGAGAAAACAGAAGGAGAGAGAGAAGAAAAGGATTTGCCAATCTCTCTTAAACATCTCTACTTGTGTGTGTATGTGTAAGAGTAAGTGTGTGTGTGTGTGTGTGTGTGTGTAGGGTTGTAAGAGAGAGCCAAGCACGCACACACAAACACACACACACACACACACAGGGAGAGAGAGAGAGAGAGAGAGAGAGAGAGAGAGAAAGAGAGAGAGAGAGCCAAAGAGAGAGAGAGAGAAAGCCAGAGAGAGAGAGAGAGAGAGAGAGAGAGAACCAACGAGAGAGAGAGACAGAGAGTGAGAGAGAGAGACAGGCAGACAGAGAGAGAGAAAAAGTGGAGATAGAGAGAGGGAGAGCGATGGGGTAATTGATGAGACTATAATAAAACTTTGATTATTCCTTTAATTAACTTTCCCCGTGTAACCCTAACACTCCCTCAGGCTACACATTATTTTTTTTT
>NC_091551.1:3264824-3267324 GCF_042767895.1 Penaeus vannamei
TCCCCTCCTCTCCTCCTCCCTCCTCCCTCCCTCCCCTCCTCCCTCCCTCCTCCCTCCTCCTCCTCCTCTCTCCCCCTTCTCCCTCTCTCTCTCCCTCCTCCTCCTCCTCCTCCTCCTCCTCCCCCTCCTCCTCCTCCCTCCTCCTCCCTCCCTCCCTCCTCCTCCTCCCTCCCACCTTCTCCTCCTCCCTCCTCCCCCTCCCTCCCCTCTTCCTCCTCCTCCTCTCCTCCACTCCTCCTCCTCCTCCCTCCCTCCTCCTCCTCTTCCTCCTCCTCCTCCCCTCCTCCTCCTCCACCTCCTCCTCCTCCTCTTCCTCCTCCTCCTCCTCCTCCTCCTCCTCCTCCTCCTCCTCTTCCTCCTCCTCCTCCTCCTCCTCATAAAGCAAGGATCTTCCCCTTTCAGAATACAAACTTAGCTGAGTCAGGTTCCTAATTCTCCTCCTCCTCGGGTTTCTTCAGCTCCTCCTTCGCCTTCCTGGAGGACTCAAGGACCTTCTCCTGCAGACGTTGCGGACTCGAGCACTGGCGGAGGAGACAGTCCTGGCTTCTCTGCCGCCGTCGAAAAAAAGATCTTGTTTTTTTCTTCTTCTTCTTCTTGTTCTTCTTCTTTGAGCCATTTTTTTTCTTCTTCCTCTTTGTTTTGTTTTTTGCTTTTTTACTTTTTTTTTCTTTCTCTACTTATTATTCACTTTCTTCTTTTTGTATTTTGTGTTTCTTCTTTTTTTCTTTTTGTTTCTTCTCATCATCCTTCGCTTGCTCCCTTCAAATTTTCCTTCCTTATTTTTTCTGTCTTTCTTTCTTCTTCGTCTCCCCTCCCTCTGCCCTTCCTTTCCCTCTTTCTCCTCCTCTCCCCCTTCCCCTCCCCTCCCGTCACCCTCTCTCCTCCCATTCCCCTCCCTTCCCATTCCCCTCCCTCTCTCACTCCCCTTCCCTTTTCCCCCTTCCCCTCCTCTCTCCTCCCATTCCCCTCCCCTTCCCATTCCCCTCCCTCTCTCCTCCTCACCTCTTCCCCTCCCTTTCCCTCCCTTTCCCTCCTCTCCCCTCCTCTCCTCTCCTCCCTTCCCCTCCCTCTCTCCTCCCCCCCACACCCCATATACCTTCCCCTCCCTCTCCCTCTCTCCTCCCTCTCCCTCCCTGCCTAACCCTCCCTCTCCCCTCCCTCCCTCCCTCTCCTTCTCCCCCCCTTCTCCCTCCTTCCCCTCCCTCCCTCTCCCCTCCTCTCCCCTCCCCTCCCTCTCCCCTCCCCTTCCCCTCCCTCCCTTTCCCTCTTCCCCTCCCTTCCTCTCCCCTTCTCCCCTTCCTCCTTCCCTTCCCTTTCCCTCCCTCTCCCTCTCCCCTCCCTCTCCCCTCTCCCCCTCCCTCCCTCTCCCTCTCCCCTCCCTTTCCCCTCTCCCCTTCCCCCTCCCTCTCCCCTCCCTTCCCCTCTACCCTCTACCCTCTCCCCTCCCTCCCCATCTTTCCTCGCCCCCAATCCGGGAGGGTGAAGCTCCGTGCAGTAAACTCCGAACCAGTGTGTTATGTCCGGACTTGTTGGAGGAAGTTGAGCACTCGCCATCAGCCATCATCAACTTTTGTAACGTATCTTCTGCGGGAGGAGGGAAGAGGGGGAGAAGGGAGAGAGAGAGAGAGGAGAGGAGAGAGGGAAGTGGGAGAGAGAGGAGAGAGGGAAGTGGGAGAGAGAGGGGGGAAGGGGGAGGATGGAGGGAAGGGAGAGAGAGGGAGGGAAGGGGAGAGGATGGAGGCAGAGAGAGAAAGGAAAGAGAGAAAGGAGAGGAGAGAGGGAAATGGGAAGCAGAGGGAAGGAGGGAAAAGGGAGAGAGAGAGAGAAAGGGAGGAGAGGGAGAGAGGGAACGGGGAGACAGGGAGAGAGGGAAGGAATGGAGAGAGAGGGGGAGAGAGAAGGGGAAGGGGTGGGAGAGGATGGAGAGAGAGAAATGGAGAGAGAGGGAGGGGAGAGAGAGGGAACATGGAAGAGAGAGGGGGGGGAGAGGGAACATGGAGAGAGAGAGGGAAGGAAGGAGGGAAGAGGAGAGAGAGGGTAGGAAAGAGGGAAATGGAGAGAGAGGGAAGGAAGGAGGGACATGGAGAGAGAGTGAAGGAAGGAGGGAAAATGGAGAGAGAGAGAAGGAAGGATTTCTTTCTTCGATTTTCCATATGAACGAAAAAAAAAAAAACAATCAGAAAAGAACCCCACCCTAATCAGAATATAATAACAACAACAATTAGACAAAAACCCAACAATACTAATGAAAAAAAAACTTTTTATTGACGTCAGCGAACGTAAAATGGACGTCATCTGAGCCGAGTTCTAAAACAAGGACGGGGGGGGGGGGAAGAGGGGAATTTTAGGCACCAGAATGAACCATAAAAGGGTTTAGGATCTTCCTTTAGGAGCTTACTCTCAAGTTGTAAGTAGGGGAGGGGGTGGGGGGAAGGGGGAGTGGGGGATTGGGGGTGGGAGGTGGAGGGGAAGGATGGGGTGGTTGAGTGAGAAGAATGGG
>NC_091551.1:3287324-3292324 GCF_042767895.1 Penaeus vannamei
TACCCTGTGACATCGACGTCACCTTCCACTGATGTCAGGAATTCGTCGCGGCTTCGTGACGTCGAGCGGGACTTCAGGTGCCTCCTCGCCTCACCTGGGGGGGAGAAAGGAGAGGAGGAGAAGGGGGAAGGGGGAGGGAGGGAAGAAGAGGGAAGGGAGAAAAGGTGAAGGAAGGGAGGGGGAGGGAGGAGGGGGAGAAGGGGGAGAAGGGGAGGGGGAGGGAAGATGAGGGAAAGGGGAAGGGGGAGGGAGGAAAGAGGAGGAAGGGAGAAGGGTGATAGGGGAAGGAAGGGATGGGGGAAGGAGGAGGGAGAGATGGAAGGAAGAAGAGGGAAGGGAGAAGGGAGAAGGATGATAGGGGGAAGGGGAGGGAAGAAGGGATGATGAGGGGAGGGAGAAAGCGGGGGGAGGGAATAAGGGTGATGGGGAGAGGGAAGGAAGAAGGGTGATGGGGGGGTGGAGTAATCTGTCGTTACCTTTCGATTTACATCTTGGCCTCGAGTAGGAACGCACGCAAACGGTCTGTACATCTGCGCGGACACACACACACGCACACACACACACACACACACGCACACACACACACACACACACACGCACACTAACACACACACACACACACACACACACGCACACTAACACACACACACACACGCACACACACACACACACACACACACACACACACACACACACACGCACGCACACGCACTCGCACACGCACACGCACACACACACACAAACACACACACACACACACACACACACACACACAAACACACACACACATCCCCCCATCCCCCCAACCACCACCACGCACGTACACACAAACACATTTTACAACTCCTCCTCCCTCCCTCCCCTCCTCCCTCCCTCCTCCCTCCCTCCCTCCCTCCCTCCCTCCCTCCCTCCTCCCTCCCCCTCCTCCCCTCCTCTTCCTCCCTCCCTCAATTTCCCTCAGCCCTCACACACACACACAAACGTAGACAAAAAGAAAAAAAAACAAAAAACAAAAATATATCAATAAAAAAACAAAGAAAAAAAAAGAAATAAGAAAAAACAAAGAAAAAAATAATACAAAAATAAAGAATAAATCAAAAATAAAAACTTAAAAAAAAAAAATTCTCGGCGGGAGGGGAGGGGGGGGTGGGGAGGGTGCATACAGGTGAGGAGCCCAAACCTGTTCGTTTCTCAGCCACACCCAATGGTTATCATATTACACTCAGCTGATTCTAGTTGATACCGCCGGCCAGACGCCACGCGGTACGCACAGACACACGTACGTACACACATAACGCACACTTACTTACACGGATACTTACACGTACATAACGCACGCATAAACACATGGATACTTACACGCACATAACGCACACACAAACACACGGATACTTACACGCACATAACGCACACACAAACACACGGATACTTACACGCACAAAACGCACATAACAAACACACGGATACTTACACGCACATAACGCACACACAAACACACGGATACTTACACGCACATAACGCACACACAAACACACGGATACTTACACACACATGTACACGTACACATACATGTACACATGCACATACATATACATGTACACATACACGGCCACATACACACACAGTCAACAAGTACACGTACACGTACACATACTTGTACACGGCCACACACACACACACATATAGTCAGTCTTGGAATCCGGAAAGAGAGAGAGGAGGAGGGAGGAGAGAGAGAGAGGAAGAAGGAGAAAGAGAAGGAGAGGGAGAGGGAGAAGTAGAGGAAGAGGAAGAAAAGGAAGAAGGGAGAAAAACAGTAAATAGGAGAGGAAGAGGAAGAGAAGAGAAAGAGGGAGAGGAAGAGAAAGAGAAATAGTGAGAGGAGAAGGAAGAATGAGAAGGGAAATAGGGAGAGGAAAAGAAATAGGAAGAAGAAGAGAAATAGAAATAGTAAGAGGAGAGGAAGAAGGAGGGAAGAAGAGGGAGGAAGGAAAGAAAGAGGAAGAAAAAGTAAGAGAGGAAAAGAAGAGGGAGAGAGGAAGAGAAAGAGGAAGAGGGAAAGGGAGAGGAAGAGAAGGAAGAGTTAAAAAAAAAAAAAAAAACACATGGAAGTGCGGCAGAATATACATGCCTGAATATATACTGTAAGTATAAACAAATTTCTCCCCCCCCCCTCCCACACACGTACATAGCCCCCCCCCACAATCCCACAGTCCCCAAACAACTAGAATGTTAAAAATAAAAACGATTAAACAACAACTATAACGAAATTAATGCTTATATTATTCCAAACGTAACCTTTAATTTTTTGGGAAATATTCACTCAGAAGCATTAAATGATGATATAAAAAAACAGAATAAACAAATTGATACGTAGCCTAATTGGCTCTTGCTATTAAATAAATAGATAAACAAGAAATCTAAAAAATATATATATCAATACTTTTTTCTTCTAAAATTCCAAAATTATGCGTCTCTGTGTTAAAATATTTTCGATCGTACGAATATCGAGAAAGTTGTGGTATAATCTGACGTAACATTTTGGTATTTGATGAGGCTCGTTCGGTTTACTTTGGGGAAAGCGGACAAGATTATCATTTTATGAACGTTACCTGTATTTGATGATCCATTTAAAAAATCGAGGGAAATATTGGCTGCTGGAAAATATTGGGTGTTTATTTAGTGCTTAATCCATCTTAATCTCTTTTTCTTTATATCTTTCGTTTTCTTTCTTCCTCTCTCTCTCTAATTCTGTCTGCCTGTTTGATTGTCTGTCTCTGTCTGTCTCTCTCTCTCTCTCTTTCTTTCTTTCTTCCTCTCTCTCTTTCTTTCTTTCTTCCTCTCGCTCTCTCTCTCTGCCTCGCTTTCTCTCTATATATATATACATCTATCTATCTCTATCTCTGTCTGTTTGTCTGTCTGTCTGTCTGTCTCTCTCTCTCTCTCTTTCTATCTTTCTCAATCTTTCTCTCTCTCTCTCGCTCGCTCTCTCGCTCTGGTCAGACTCTCTCTCTCTCTTTCGCTTTCTCTCTCTCTCTCTCTCTCTCTCTCTCTCTCTCTCTCTCTCTCTCTCTCTCTCTCTCTCTCTCTCTCTCTCTCTCTCTCTCTCTCTCTCTCTCTCTTCTCTCTCTCTCTCTCTCGCTCTCTCTCTCATTCTCTCTCGCTCTCACTCTGGCTTTCGCTCTTGCTCTCGCTCTCTCTCTCTCTCGCTGTCTCTCTATCTATCTATCTATCTATCTATCTTTAAATATATATATATATATATATATATATATATATATATATATATATATATATATATATATATATATATATATATATATATATATATATATATATATATATATATATATATATATATATATATATATATATATATATATATATATATATATATATATGATACTTGCGGGACAGAGTAATATAACTCCAACGGCTTCACTCTTTATTACTAAGAGTTAAAAAACAAGTAGAAATAGACACAATAAGAGCGGGACTGGTCAATGCTGGTTGGTCCCCGAAGCCAGCGAGTCTTAGCGAGGGGAGGAGGTCAAGCTAGGTCCCTCTCGGAGAGTGAAAAAGACACAGGTCAGGCTGGGTCGCTCTCGGGGAAGGGGTGGGTCGGAGAGTGAGTAAGATAGAGGTCAAGCTAGGTCCCTCTCGGAGAGTGAAAAAAGAGAGGTCAAGCTAGGTCGCTCTCGGAGAAGGGGTGGGTCGGAGAGTGTCTGAGACAGAGGTCAAACTGGGTCGCTGTCGGAGAAGGTGTGAGTCTGCGAGTGAGTTAGACAGAGGTCAAGCTAGGTCGCTCTCGGAGAAGGGGTGAGTCTGAGAGTGAATAAGACAGAGGTCAGGCTGGGTCGCTCTCGGAGAAGGAGTGGGTCGGAGAATGAGTAAGAGGTCAAGCTAGGTCGCTCTCGGAGAGTGAAAAAGAAAGAGGTCAAGCTAGGCCCCTCTTGGTGAGTCTGAGAGTGAGTAAGACAGAGGTCAATCTAGGTCGCTCTCGGAGAGGGTGTGAGTTGGGTCAAACCGCCGATGACCTCTTACACGGCCGGTGGCGATCCAGTCTGGCTTGGTTATATTTAGAAGCAGGCGGAGAACCAGCGCCCATGTGGTCTGGACTGTTGACCACGTGGAACTACGATTTATAGCATGTGATCACGTGGTTTGGAGTTGTGGTAAATCTAAGAGTGGTTATGGTATGCTATACTCTCTCTTTTCTCTCTCGCTCTCTCTCGCTCTCTCTCTCTCTCTCTCTCGCTCTATGTCTCTAAGAGAGAGAGAGAGAAAGAGAGACAGAGACAGAGAGAGGCAGAGACAGAGACAGGGAGAGAGAGAGAGACAGAGACAGACAGAGAGAGAATGAGAGAGAGAGAGACAGACAGACAGAGACAGAGACAGAGAGAGAGAGAGAGGTTCCACCTGCGGCCAGCCAGCTGTCCCATAATCTGCTTTCACCTGTTTTCTCGCTCTCCTTCTCCTTCTCCTTCTCCAACCCCCCTTCCCCTCCCCCACTCCCACCCCCACCCCCACCCCACCCTTCCCCTCCACCTCCCTCCTTCCCACTCCCTCCCCCACCCACCCCTTCCCTCCCTCCCTTCCCTCCATCGCCATGCCCTCATTTTCATCTTATTACTCATTTTTTCTCCCCTCATCATTTTTTTTCTTCTCCTCTCCCCTCTCTTCCCTTCGCTCACCCCGAAATTAGATTCCACCTTTGAAGTTTCTGAGGCGAAAATATACCTTTATATTTCAACCTCTTTTTGGGGGGAGAAAATTGACGAGAAGAGGGAGGAAAAAGGGAGGAAAAAAAATGCGCAATTTGATTAAGACGTTGCCTGGGGTGCGTCTTAACAACGGGGAGGAAAAATCATGAGGAGAGATTGTGTGAGGGAGGTTGTGTGTGAGGGTGAGGGAGGGAGGGTATATAGGCTTGGAGGGTGAGGGGGATGAGGAAAGGGGGGAGAATGTGGTGGAGGATGAGGAAAGGTGAGAGTGTGAGATGA
>NC_091551.1:3302324-3307324 GCF_042767895.1 Penaeus vannamei
AAATATCGAAAACATCCAATTAAATCTTGTTTTTGACGTGAATAAACAAAAATGAATTTCTTTTTTGTGTGGTTGGAGGGGGGGGGGGGTGGAGGGGTTGCCAGCGTGTGTTTAAGGAAATGGAGACTTATGTTCTATTTCCCTTTTTATTCTTTTTTATCATTTTTATTCTTTTTTCTTTTTTTCTTTTTTTTTTTTTTTGGTGGGGGGGGGGATGTTGAAGGTAATGTTGCCATAATGATGATGAATGTTTTATCATGCAGGTGTTTGCAGATGGACAAGTAGATTGAGAAATAGACAGATACAGACATAGATGAATAGGCAGATATAGTGATAGATAGACGTAGAGACATATACATATATAGATGGATAGTAGACGGATAGATAGACAGATATAGATAGATAGATGTACATATAGTGCATGTTTGTATGTATCTTTTCTTCCTTTGTGTGTATATGCATGAATATACTATACCTGCAACATAGATATATACATACATAGCGTGTAATATAAACACACAAGTTCACACACACACACACACACACATACACACACACACACACACACACACACACACACACACACACACACACACACACACACACACACACACACACACACACACACACACACACACACACACACACACGCACGCGCGCATACAGAAAGAGAGAGAGAGAGAGAGAGAGAGAGAGATAGATAGAGAGAGAGAGAGAGAGAAAAAGAAAATGAGAGAGAGAAAGAGAAACAGAAACAGAAACAGAAAGAGAAAAAAAAGAGACAGAGAGAGAATATAATAAAACAAAACAGACTACCTCTCTTACGCCTTCTCATAAAAAAATACATCCCCAAATCACATAGGAACAAGGCCGCCCGCACGCCCCCATAATCCCACCCGCCCATTTATAACAGAATCGCCCATTTGTTTACTCGCGGAAGCCGGTGGACAGCTGGAGGCGTCACGTTCTCGCCGTTTCTCGCGAATCCACGCGATCCATCGAGCAGTTGTGGTTCGTTGGTGGTGGAGAGGGGGAGGGTGGGTTGGGAGTGGGTATGGGGTTGGTTTGGGTGGGTAGGGAGTGGGTAAGGGGTGGGTAGGGAGTGGGTAGGGAGTGGGTAATGCAGCAAATTGGGTAGGTGGAGGGTGAGTAGGGGGTGGGTAGGGAGTGGGTAGGGGAGTTGGGTAGGGGTTTGTAGGAGTGGGTAGGGAGGAGGGTAGGGGGTGGGTTGAAAGTGGGTAGGGGTGGGTGAGGAAGTGGGTAGGGGGTGGGTAGGGGGTGGGTAGGGTGCTTTGGGAGTGGATATTGGTTTCATGTGTTTTTCTTTGCTTGCTTTAGCTTTTACTTGTTTATCGTTGTTTTTCTTTCTTTCTTTCCTTCTGTTTCTAGCTTTTGTTTTGGTTTTCTCGTTTTCTCTTTTTTCGCTTTCTTTTTTGTTTTCTTCCTTTTCTTTTCTTTACTTGCTTTTCTCTTGTTTTCTTGTACTTTTTCTTGCTTTCTCTTCTTTGTTTCTATCGCTTCTCCTCTTTCTTTTTGTCCTTGTATGTATCCATCTCACAATCTCTCTCTCTCTCTCTCTCTCTCTCTCTCTCTCTCTCTCTCTTTCTTTCTGCCTTTCTTTCTTTCTGTCTTTCTTTCTCTCTTTCTTTCTTTCTTTCTTTCTTTCTTTCTTTCTATCTATCTATCTATCTAACAATCTGTATCTATCTGTCTATCCATCTATCTGCATCTATCTATCTCACTTTCTCTGTCACTTTCTCTCTCTTACTCCTCTCTCTCTCTCTCTCTCTCTCTCTCTCTCTCACTCTCAATTTGTCTTTCTCTCAATCTCTATTTCTGTAAATATCTATCCACCTCACAATTTCTATCTATCTATCTATCTATCTATCTGTATCTATCTATCTGTATCTATCTATCTCACTTTTCTCTCACTTTCTCTCTCTTACTCCCTTTCTCTCTCTCTCTCTCTCTCTCTCTGTCTCTCTCTCTCTCTCTCTAGATACCTAGAAATAGACATGAATAGATAAAAAGATAAATAAGTGATAGATAGATAAACTGAATAATATGTTAATGCATTAACAGATTAATAAATAAATTAATGAATACATGAATATAGGTAGATGAATATAAAGGTAGATAAATATAGGTAGATGAATATAAAGGTAGATAAATATAGGTAGATGAATATAGGTAGATGAATATAAAGGTAGATAGATATAGGTAGATGAATATAAAGGTAGATAAATATAGGTAGATTAATATAAAGGTAGATAAATATAGGTAGATTAATATAAAGGTAGATAAATATACAGGTAGATAAACAAACGAATCAATAAATGGATAAACAAGTACAGTTCAATTGATAAGTAGATAAATGAATAAATAAAAGAGAAAGAGACAAAAGAAGACAAAAGGAAAGAAAACGAAAAATAAATGAACAAGAAAAAGAAACGAAAACGAGAAAGAAAAAGAAAAGAAAGAGAACAGAAAATTTAAAAAAGGAAAACGAAAAAGAAAAAGAAAAAAGAAAAGAAGAAGAAATAAAACCCCCCAAAAAAACGAAAAAAACAAAGACAACGAAAAAGAAAAAAAGAAAACGAAAAAGAAAAAGAACAAAGAAAAGAAAACAAGAAATAAAAACAAAAAAGAAAACGAAAAAATACAAAGAAAACGAAAAAAATAAACACGAAAAACAAAAAATAAAACGAAAAATAACAAAAACAAAGACAACGAAAAAAAACAAAAAAAAACAAAAAAACGAAAACCAAAACAAAGACAAAAGAAAACGGGAAACCGAACCGCCCAAGTCTTCCTGGCGCGTCACCGTTGCAGAAGCCAAACAACGAAGCAGATTTCACGCCTCGTCGAGCAATAATCAACTTTCACGGTCGACTTGCAGTACAAACAGAGATATTTCGGCAATTGCAACTGCAGCTGGATAGGGGTATGGGGCGTCTCTACCTTTATTGGGAGTGTAGGGAGGGGTAGGGGAGGGGTAGGGGAAGGGAGGGATAGGGTGAGTAGGGAGGGAGGTGGGTAGGGTAAAATGAGGAGGGTGGGGAGGGAGGGGTGGGATAGGTGTGGTAGGGGAGGGTGGGGAGACTGGGGGAGGGGAGGAGTAGAGAGAGAGGAGGAGAGAGAGTGGGAAGGGAGGGAGGATAGAGAGAGGAAGGGAAGGGTGAGCAGGGAAAGGAGGGAGGGAGAGTGTGGAGGGAGGTGAGGATGAGTAGGGGAGGGGAGGGTAGAGAGAGAGAGAGGTGGGGAAGGGAGGGAGGATAGAGAGAGAGGAGAGAAGGGTGAGCAGGGAAGGGAGGGAGGGGAGAGTGTGGAGGGAGAGGGGAGGGATGAGTAGTAGGGGAGGAGGGTAGAGAGAGAGTAGGGAGAGAAGGTGGGGAAGGGAGGGTGAGTAGGATAGAGAGAGAAGAAGGGTGAGCAGGGAGGAGGGGGAGTGGGAGGAGATAAAGTGGGAGGGAGGAAGGAGGGAGGGGGTATGAGTGAGGGAAGGGAGGAGGGTGAGTAGGGAGGATAAAGGGGAGGGTAGGAAGTAAGGAAGGGAGGGGAGAGGAGGGGAGGGGAGGGTGAGTAGGGAGGGGAGGGGAGGGGAGGGTGAGTAGGAAGGATAGGGCAAGTGGGAATTGCGGGGAGTGGGAGTTCGAATGGGGAGGGTAAGGGGAGTGGGGAGGGGAGAAAGAGTGGGGTGATAAAACGAATTAGTGGAAGGGTAGAGCGATTGGGGCAAGTAGAGTGAGTGGGTAGGGGAGGCGAACAGGGTAGGTTGGGCAAATGGTGAGTGAGGAGAGCAGAGCGAGTGGGACGAGGAGACAGAGTGGGGCAAATGGTGCGGTGGACGAGTGGGACAAATCAGACGAGTGGGACGAGTGGGGCAAATCAGACGAGTGGGACGAGTGGGGCAAATCAGACGAGTGGGACAAATCAGACGAGTGGGACGAGTGGGACAAATCATACGAGTGGGACAAGTGGGGCAAATCAGACGAGTGGGACGAGTGGGACAAATCAGACGAGTGGGACGAGTGGGACAAATCAGACGAGTGGGACGAGTGGGGCAAACCAGACGAGTGGGACAAATCAGACGAGTGGGACGAGTGGGGCAAATCATACGAGTGGGACAAGTGGGGCAAATCAGACGAGTGGGACGAGTGGGACAAATCAGACGAGTGGGACGAGTGGGGCAAACCAGACGAATGGGACGAGTGGGACAAATCAGACGAGTGGGACGAGTGGGGCAAATCAGACGAGTGGGACGAGTGGGGCAAACCAGACGAGTGGGACGAGTGGGACAAATCAGACGAGTGGGACGAGTGGGGCAAATCAGACGAGTGGGACGAGTGGGGCAAATCAGACGAGTGGGACGAGTGGGACAAATCAGACGAGTGGGACAAATCAGACGAGTGGGACGAGTGGGACAAACCAGACGAGTGGGACGAGTGGGCAATAGACGCGTGGGACGAGTGGGCAATAGACGAGTGGCGCAAATGGTGAGTGGGGGGATGAAAGCGAGTGGGGCGAGTGGGTAATAGACGAGTGGGGCAAACCGGACGAGTGGGCAATAGACGAGTGGGGCAAACCGGACAAGTGGGCTGATGAAAGCGAGTGGGGCGAGTGGGCAATAGACGAGTGGGGCAAACCGGACGAGTGGGCAATAGACGAATGGGCTGATGAAAGTGAGTGGGCTCATCGAATACGGCGTGTCTTGTTGTCCCTCTTGCCTCTGTCTAATAGGCTTCTATGCTTCAATGTGTCTAATAGATATGTTTACGTCGCATTGATACAGCAGATAGATGAATAGATAGAAACACAGACAGATACACAGATTGATAGATAGGAAGAAGAGAGGAAGAGGGAGATAGAGACTGAGATAGAGAGAGATTTGTCTGGTAAAATTCCTGTTTTTTCTAATTCTTATGTGTCTGTCGACCGTTTATGCATTCTAAATATATAAATAACCGTAAAAATGTATTTATCTAACAACATCATCAGTA
>NC_091551.1:3319824-3324824 GCF_042767895.1 Penaeus vannamei
TCTGTCTTTTGTCTTTGTTTCTGGCTCTATCCCTGTCTGTCTGTATCTGTCTGTCTCTCTCTCGCTCTCTCTCTCTCTCTCTCTCTCTCTCTCTCTCTCTCTATATATATATATATATATATATATATATATATATATATATATATATATATATATATATATATATGTGTGTGTGTGTGTGTGTGTGTGTGTGTGTGTGTGTGTGTGTGTGTGTGTGTGTGTGTGTGTGTGTGTGTGTGTGTGTGTGTGTGTGTGTGTGTGTGTGTGTGTGTTGCCCTTTATATCTGTAATTTATCGTTTTTCTCCCTCCTACTCTTCCCCTCTCCTTTCTCCCCTTCTCCCTCTCGCCCTTTATTTCTCCTATTAATGAGATGATCCATATCACACGAGAATAAATGTCAACGCACAACAATAATCTTTCGTTCTGCGCGGCCATTACGAAGTGACGTCATTTTCGCGTGGTGACGTCATCTCCACCTGGTGACGTCATTAGCAATACTCGATGTCACCGCCTGCTGACGTCATCACCGCCTGCTGACGTCATCACTACCTGGTGACGTCACCTGCCCACCACCTCTCTTCAGTAGCAATTAACTTCCTCTATCTTTAGTTATTAATGAGCATTCGTTTGGTATACTGCTGCCGTTTTTTTGCTGTTGTTGTCTATTTGTTTGTTTTTCTTATTCTATCTTAATTTGGATTGATGATTAAGTGTGAGATTGGATAGATGAAAAGAGAGATATTTATGATGATATTACTAGGTATACGTGTTTGGATTACTATCTCTATCTATCTATCTTTCTCTCTCTCTCTCTCTTTCTATTGCTCTCTCTCTTTTTCGTTTTCTTTCTTTCTTTCTCTTTCTCTCTATCTATCTATCTACCTATCACTCTTCCTCCCCTCCCCCTCTCTCTCTCTCTCTCTCTCTCTCTCTCTCTCTCTCTCTCTCTCTCTCTCTCTCTCTCTCTCTCTCTCTCTCTCTCTCTCTCTCTCTCTCTCTCTCTCTGTCCCTCTCTCTCTCTCTCTCTCTCTCTCTCTCTCTCTCTCTCTCTCTCTCTCTCTCTCTCTCTCTCTCTCTCTCTCTCTCTCTCTCTCTCTCTCGCTCTCTCGATGGGAAAATATCGATCGACCTAACTCAACTTATATTATCAACTGTATCTCCGTAATTCCCTCTTTCCGTTTTTTTCTCCATTCATTTTCTTAATTACTTTCCCCCTTTCCCCTTTTTTCTCCCGCCCTCCTTCCTTCACTCTCTTCCTCCATCCTTCTCCCTCTTTCCTCATTTGCCCTCTTTTCCCCCCTGCTATTTTTCTTTCCACTTTAAATCCTCTCTTTTCCCCCTACCCTTCCTTTTCCCCTTCCTCCCTCCCCTTTCCTCCATTCTCTCTTCGTATTCTCCCTTTCATTACATTTATCCTCTTTCCCCTCCTCTCTTTCCCCTCCCCTCTTCCCCATCCCCTTTCTATTTCCTTTCTACCTTTTTTTTTTCTTTTCGTCCTTCCTTCCCTTTTCCATTTTCCCTTCTCTTCTCCTCTCTTCTCCCCTCTTCCCCCTCCCTTTCCAACCTCCTCCTCCATTTTTCCCTTCTCCCTGTTCCCCCTTTCCCCCTCTCTTCTCTCCTCCTCCTTTCCCCTTCCTCCTCCCTTTTCCCCCTTCGTCTTCTTTGTTATGATAATGAGAATGAAATAACAATGATCATATTGACATGAAAATGATATTAAAATTATCATATGGACATGAAAATGATATTACTAATAATCATATTGACATGAAAATGACATTACTAATAATCATATGGACATGAAAATGATATTACTAATAATCATATTGACATGAAAATGATATTACTAATAATCATATTGACATGAAAATGACATTACTAATAATCATATTGACATGAAAATGATATTACTAATAATCATATTGACATGAAAATGATATTACTAATAATCATATTGACATGAAAATGACATTACTAATAATCATATTGACATGAAAATGACATTACTAATAATCATATTGACATGAAAATGATATTACTAATAATCATATTGACATGAAAATGATATTACTAATAATCATATTGACATGAAAATGATATTACTAATAATCATATTGACATGAAAATGATATTACTAATAATCATATTGACATGAAAATGATATTACTAATAATCATATTGACATGAAAATGACATTACTAATAATCATATTGACATGAAAATGATATTACTAATAATCATATTGACATGAAAATGATATTACTAATAATCATATTGACATGAAAATGATATTACTAATATCATATTGACATGAAAATGACATTACTAATAATCATATTGACATGAAAATGATATTACTAATAATCATATTGACATGAAAATGATATTACTAATAATCATATTGACATGAAAATGACATTACTAATAATCATATTGACATGAAAATGACATTACTAATAATCATATTGACATGAAAATGATATTACTAATAATCATATTGACATGAAAATGATATTACTAATAATCATATTGACATGAAAATGATATTACTAATAATCATATTGACATGAAAATGATATTACTAATAATCATATTGACATGAAAATGATATTACTAATAATCATATTGACATGAAAATGACATTACTAATAATCATATTGACATGAAAATGATATTACTAATAATCATATTGACATGAAAATGATATTACTAATAATCATATTGACATGAAAATGATATTACTAATAATCATATTGACATGAAAATGACATTACTAATAATCATATTGACATGAAAATGATATTACTAATAATCATATTGACATGAAAATGACATTACTAATAATCATATTGACATGAAAATGACATTACTAATAATCATATTGACATGAAAATGATATTACTAATAATCATATTGACATGAAAATCATATTACTAATAATCATATTGACATGAAAATGATATTACTAATAATCATATGGACATGAAAATGATATTACTAATAATCATATTGACATGAAAATGACATTACTAATAATCATATTGACATGAAAATGATATTACTAATAATCATATTGACATGAAAATGATATTAACAATGATCATATTGACATGAAAATGTTAATAATAATGATCATATTGACATGAAAATGACATTACTAATAATCATATTGACATGAAAATGATATTACTAATAATCATATTGACATGAAAATGATATTACTAATAATCATATTGACATGAAAATGATATTGCTAATTATTATATTGACATGAAAATGATATTAAAATTATCATATTGACATGAAAATGATATTACTAATAATCATATTGACATGAAAATGATATTGCTAATTATTATATTGACATGAAAATGATATTAAAATTATCATATTGACATGAAAATGATATTACTAATAATCATATTGACATGAAAATGATATTACTAATAATCATATTGACATGAAAATGATATTACTAATTATCATATTGACATGAAAATCATATTACTAATAATCATATGGACATGAAAATGATATTACTAATAATCATATTGACATGAAAATCATATTACTAATTATCATATTGACATGAAAATGATATTACTAATAATCATATTGACATGAAAATCATATTACTAATTATCATATTGACATGAAAATGATATTAACAATAATCATATTGACATGAAAATCATATTACTAATAATCATATTAACATGAAAATCATATTACTAATAATCATATTGACATGAAAATGATATTAACAATGACCATACTGACATGAAAATGACAATAAGAATAAGAGCAACATCTAAAACGACTTAATGAAAATGAACGTTAAATATCATAATGATGAATTATCAATGAAACAAAACGTTATCATCTATTGTTCATCAATTTTGGATTTTTCTACTTTTCTCAACGGCTGTTCCCTTGCACATGAGTTTTCCATTGAGATTTATTGCAGAATTCAGTGTGACAGATGTAGTAAAGATACGAATGAAAATTTATATCTTCATAGTAAAAGAGATGTATTTAACCGGATTCAAATATCTTTGTCAAAAAAGGAGAAGAAATATATATACATACATATATATAAGCATGCATATATGTGTGCGTGTTTTTTTTTTCTTTCTTTCTTTCTTTGATATAAACATGTATATCTGTGTGGGTTTTTTTCTTTCTTTTTCTTTTCTTTTATATTTTTTTCTTTTTTCTTTTTCTCTCTTTTTTTCTTTTTCTTTCTTTTTCTTTTCTTTTCTTTTTTTCTTTTTCTTTCTTTTTATTTTTCTTTCTTTTTCTTTTCCTTTTTCTTTTTTATTTCCTTTTTTCGAAACCGGTTATTCAAAGCTCTTATTATACCAAGATACTCATTCACATTCATTTTTTTTTTTTTTTCATTTTCCAACATTTATTACCCAGATGGACAATCCTATTTCATTCAATATAAGCAAATTAGTGACGAGCAATAATCTCAGACTACGAAATGTAAATAAACCTTCCAAATCCTAGATAAATACGTAAATAGGATGAATGCAGATAAACCATCCAAATCCTAGATAAATACGTAAATAGGATGAATTAAAGATGCTATACATGACATTCCCATTTCATCTGAGTGCCCGATTGGAGATGCTGATGAAATATGCATTGCTGATGTAGTCTGGATCAATATGCAGATGAGCAGGGGAGGTCGAAATAATTGTCTTTATCTGTATCTGTTTATCTGTCTATTATAAATGTGTATACGTGCGCCTGTGTGTGTGTTTGGGGGGTCGAAATAAATGTCTTTATCTGTATCTGTTTATTTGTTTATTATAAATGTGTATACGTGTGTGTGTGTGTTCGGGGGGTCGAAATAAGTGTCTTTATCTGTATTTGTTTATTTGTTTATTATAAATGTGTATACGTGCGCCTGTGTGTGTGTTCGGGGGGTCGAAATAAGTGTCTTTATTGTCTTTATCTGTATTTGTTTATCTGTCTATCATAAATGTGTATA
>NC_091551.1:3329824-3332324 GCF_042767895.1 Penaeus vannamei
ACATATTCTTCCACTTAAATATTGTTCTTTGGTTATGGAGTCGGGAGAGAAAGGAAGGGAGTGAGAGAGAAAGTAGGGAGTGAGAGAGAGAGAGAGAGAGAGAGTAGGGAGAGATAGAGAGAGAGCGAGAGAGAGAGATGGGAGAGGAGGGGGGGAGAGAGAGAGAAAGGAGAGGGAAGAGGGAGAGATGGAGGGAGAGAGAGAGAGGGGGGGGGGGGAGAGAGGGAGAGACAGACAGACAGAGGAGATAGACAGTAAACAAACCAGCGAGAGAGGGGAACAAAAGAGAAATAGAGAGCGAGAGAGAGAAGGGATGGGAGAAATAGGGGAGGGAGAGATTAAAACGAAAAAGAGAAAGATCAAGAAAGAGAGAGAGCGAGAGATAAAACAGGGATTGTCGACGAACAGACACAAGAAAGTCAAACAAAGACACGAGAACACATAAGCACAATAAGACACTTGACTGGAAATAAGAAGGAAAAAGAAAAGTAGAAGAAAAGAAGACAAAAAGTAATTCCACTTGAACCGCGTACTGTAGGCGGCTCCGACCGTTACATTTTGAATGAGGTTGTTAACCGTCCTGAGAATTTAAACGACTGGACTTTTCTTTTTCTTCGTCTTCCACCTCCTCCTTCTCCTTTTTTTCTTCCTCATCTTTTTTTTCCTTCTTTTTCTTCCTCCTTCTTTTTTCTTTTTCTTTTTTTCTTTTTCTTTCTTTTTTTTCTTTTTCTTTCTCATCTCTTTCAATTTATTTCTTTTTCTTCCTCCTACTCTTCATTTTCTTCTGCTCCTGTGTTCCTTCTTTCTCCTTCTTGTAACTGGAGACCTTTTCCTCATTTATCTCATATTTCCACATATTCTTATTCTCGTTCTTCCCTTTGCTTTCCTTTATTCTCCGTTTCTTCTTCCTCCTTCTCCTTTCTCCGTCTCCTCCTCCTCCTCCTCCTTCTTCTGTCTCCTCCTCCTCCTTCCTCTGTCTCCTCCTCCTCCTCCTTCCTCTGTCTCCTCCTCCTCCTCCTCCTTCCTCTGCCTCCTCCTCCTCCTCCTCCTTCTTCTGCCTCCTCCTCCTCCTTCTTCTGTCTCCTCCTCCTCCTCCTTCCTCTGTCTCCTCCTCCTCCTCCTTCCTCTGTCTCCTCCTCCTCCTCCTCCTTCCTCTGCCTCCTCCTCCTCCTTCCTCTGTCTCCTCCTGCTCCTCCTTCCTCTGTCTCCTTCCTCCTCCTCCTTCCTCTGCCTCCTCCTCCTCCTCCTCCTTCTTCTGCCTCCTCCTCCTCCTCCTCCTTCTTCTGCCTCCTCCTCCTCCTTCCTCTGTCTCCTCCTGCTCCTCCTTCCTCTGTCTCCTCCTCCTCCTCCTTCCTCTGCCTCCTCCTCCTCCTCCTCCTTCTTCTGCCTCCTCCTCCTCCTCCTCCTTCTTCTGCCTCCTCCTCCTCCTTCCTCTGTCTCCTCCTGCTCCTCCTTCCTCTGTCTCCTCCTCCTCCTCCTTCCTCTGTCTCCTCCTCCTCCTCTCCTTCTTCTGCCTCCTCCTCCTCCTTCCTCTGTCTCCTCCTGCTCCTCCTTCCTCTGTCTCCTCCTCCTCCTCCTTCCTCTGCCTCCTCCTCCTCTTCCCCTACTTCTGCCTCCTCCTCCTCCTCCTCCTTCCTCTGTCACCTCCTCCTCCTCCTTCCTCTGCCATCTCCTCCTCCGCCTCCTTCCTCTGTCTCCTCCTGGTCCTCCTTCCTCTGTCTCCTCCTCCTCCTTCTTCCTCTGTGTCCTCCTCCTCCTCCTTCCTCCTCCTCCTCCTCCTCATTCCTCTGTACGCTGTATGGATTCTGTTGCTGTGTGGTATTATCATACGCAATATCATGCACATCCCATGCCATCAACATAAATAAAATCATGAATATTAACATCATACAACATAAAACTTGAAAACTATATTCCCACAATTTTCCACTTTCCGCTTTTCTGTCATTTCTTAAATTCTTTCAAGTAGAGAGAACTGAGCCTCATTAATAAACTTCAGATAGTCAATTTCGCAAAAGAAAATTTTACCTCAAAAAAAAAAAAAAAAAAAAAAATCTTGCCACAAAATTGAACCTCAAGAAAAAAAAAAATCTTGCCACAAAATTGAACCTCAAGAAAAAAAAAATCTTGCCACAAAATTGAACCTCAAAAAAAAAAAAAAAAAAAGTCTTGCCACAAAATGAAACCGCTTCTTTTAGATCCAAAGGAAGTGCTACTGTGGCGGATTCTCCCCAGGTTTGCAATGCCCGGAATGCCTCGTTCTTTTGTCCACTTTAAGAATCGGAATTAATGTGTGCCTCTTTTCACTCGCTTTCGTTTTCCGTTTTTTTTAGAATTTCGTTTTTTTGAGGATTTCGTTTTTTTCTTTCTTTCTTTCTTTTTTCTCTCTCGCTTTCGTTTTTCGTTTTTCTCGTTTTTTCGTTTTTTGAGAATTTCGTTTTTTTAGGATTTCGTTTTTTTTCTTTCTTTTTTCTCTCTCGCTTTCGTTTATCGTTTTTGA
>NC_091551.1:3354824-3362324 GCF_042767895.1 Penaeus vannamei
AGAATATGAGTCAGTCACCTCGAAATAATGACAAAAATACAAAAATATTAAAGAATAAGTATTCTATTTAAGAATTCTCATGCAAAACATACGTGACTAAGTAATTAAGTAAATACAAAATTAATTAAACAAACATAAACAAATGCAAAGACAAGTGCACATGCAAAAAAGATAAATACAGACAAACAAAAAACAAACACAAAAACAAATAAATGCAAGGACTTGATATATTATTCCAAGAGTAATTTCTACACAAAATATATCTAAACAGACATGGAAAAGTGAGATTCTTAATAAACTACAAACTTTAGCATTTTAACGCGAAATGTTTCAAGCTCTTCTGCTGTGGTCTTAGAGGTCATTTTTCATTATTATCTCTGTTTTAATTAGTTACCTGTCAAGGGTGAGGCTTCTCCTTCTTCTTGTTTTCTTCTGGTTTTTATCTTTCTGTCTTTCTTTTCTTTCCTTTCTTTTGTTTCTTTGTTACTTTGTTTCTTTGTCTCTCTCTCTCTCTCTCTCTCTCTCTCTCTCTATGTCTTTCTCTCTCTCTTTCTGTCTCTCTCTCTCTTTCTCTCTCTCTCTCTCTCTCTCTTCTCTCTCTTTTCTCTCTCTTTTCCCTCTCTTTCCCTCCCTCTCCCTCCCTCTTTCCCCCTCCCCCTCTCCCTCCTTCCCTCCCCCCTTCCTTCTTCTCTCCCTCCTCCTCCCTCCTTCCCTCCCTCCCCCTTCCCCCTCCCTCTTTCCCTCCCACCTTCCTTCTCCCCCCCCCTCCCTCCTTCATTAACACAAAACTGACTTGAGACTAACAAGCCAGTTACTTCCTCGACTTCAAAATTAGCTACCCCCTTCTCCCTTATTATTTAATAGTCTCCTGATGCAGGTGATAAGAAGAAGCCCATATTTCACAGTTGAGAGCCACACACTTCCGTTATCTCTACACTTTACTTAGCATTCGAAGCGGAGATAAGTGTGTAACGTATTGTTTGGGTGTTCATATAAGGTGTTGGCTTGTTATCGTGTGAAGTGGTCGCTTAGTATGGTTTATTGTCTTTGTTCTCTCTTTTTCTTTCTGTTTTGCTGTGTCCTCTTTTTCTTTTTTATCTCTGTGTTTTTGGTCCGTTTGTCTGTCTATCCGTCTATATGTGATGTATGAAGAACAACTGATAATAAAAGGAAAATTTACACCATAGAATCGTATTTGTTGATTTAATTAATTTCATTTTTATTTTCATTTTCATTCTTATTTATTATCATTTCTTTAATTACACGATTCACAGTAAAATATTTTCTGTCTTAACTTACCCTACAAACTCAAAGAAAACGTGGAGCTGTTAGTTATCCGAAACAAATATCTCAAACAGAACATTAAAATCAATAGAGATTTTAAGGAACAGACAAGGGTCAAAAATCGATTTTCTCTTTTGACTTTAATGTGCTGATAATCGTAAGAAAGTGAACACGTGCGTATCTATTATCTATCTAAAATTTCCTGCATTTGCATGTTTTCAGATACAAACTCTAACACAGGGATGTTCACAGGGGGTTGGGAGTATCAGGCTGCTTGAGAGAGAGAGAGAGAGAGGGAGGGAGGGAGGGAGGGAGGGAGAGAGAGAGAGAGAGAGAGAGAGAGAGAGAGAGAGAGAGAGAGAGAGAGAGAGAGAGAGAGAGAGAGAGAGAGAGGGAGAGGGAAAGAGAGATAGAGAAGAGGAGAGAGGAGAGAGGAAGGAAAGAGAAAGAGAGAAGAGAGAGAAGAGAGAAGAGAGAGAGAGAGAGAGAGAGAGAGGAGAGAGGAGAGAGAGGAGGGAGGGAGGGAGGGAGGAGGGAGGGAGGGAGGAGAGAGAGAGAGAGAGAGGGGGGGAGAAGAGAAGAACAAAGAGAAGGAGGGATAGAGAGTCAAAGAGAAAGAAAGCAAGAAAAAGAGAGAGCAAGAACAGAAAGAAGGAGAGAGAGAAAAAAAAGAACGTGAGAGGAGGGATGAGAGAGTCAAAGAGAAAGAAAGTAAGAAAGAGAGAGAGAGCGAGAACAAGAGAAAGAAGAAGAGAGAGAGAAGAAAAAGAACGAGAGAGGAGGGATAGAGAATCAAAGAGAAAGAAAACAAAAAAGAGAGAGACACAGAGTGTTAAAGAGAGAGCGAGAACGAGAGAAAGAAGAACAGAGAGAGAGAGAGGAAGGGAGCGAGAGGCATAGACAGGGAAAGAAAAGGGCTCTTGAAATCAGGAAACCAGGGAACTTGTCCCCTTTTTCCATCCCACTCCCCTGCTCTTCTGAAAGTTTGGCCACGTAATTGCGCTGATCAGCGGCTCTCAAACTAGGGTGCCGTGACCAGTGCCTAAGGGTGCCACAGGACCCCATAGTAAGAGACGAAAGTTGTTTCTAAACGGTAACTCGCTTTTATTTGTCTGGCAAGCTCTACGTCTGTCTTCTAAGCGTGTCGTTTGTTTTAAGTTCGTTCTAAAGTTCATTTCGTGTAACAAGGGAAGATGCACTTTGTTGTATCTAAACGGTAAGTCGCTTTTATTTGTCTGGTAAGCTCTATGTCTGTCTTCTAAGCGTGTCGTTTGTTTTAAGTTCGTTCTAAAGTTCCATTATTTCGTGTGTTAAGGGAAGATCCACTTTCTTGTATCTAAACGGTAAGTCGCTTTTATTTGTCTGGCAATCTCTACGTCTGTCTTTTCAGCGTGTCATTTGTTTTAAGCTCGTTCTAAGTTCCATTATTTCGTGTGTTAAGGGAAGATGCACTTTGTTGTCTCTAAACGGTAAGTCGCTTTTATTTGTCTGGCAATCCCTACGTCTGTCTTTTAAGCGCGCCTTTGTGGGTGCCGGTACCAAGCCCGGATAAATAGAGAGGGTTGGTGTCAGGAAGGGCATCCGGCTGGAAAACCCTATGCCAAAGCCAACATATAGAATGAGGCGACTCGCATATAGAAATGGGAGAAAGCTGAGAAGAAGAATTGGTTTTGCTTGGGTTTCGAGTTCCAACTATTCGCGAAATTGGCGGAGATGCTCTTTGCTGTAAAGATATGAATGGAATGTGTATGCATGGGGGGGGGAGGGGTATAAAGAATAGGGATATGTGAGTTGAGGGTGCCACCACTGAGGAGATTTTAGGAACCAGTGGCTCATATATATACAACTTACACAATAAAACAACAACAATAACAGTAACAATAATGATAATAATAATAATAATGATAACAATATTAGTAGTAACAATAATGATAATGATAATAATAATAATAATAGTAATTATAACAATAAGAATGATAATAACGATAATGATCATAACAATAATAATAATAGCAATGATAATAGCAATAACAATAACACAAATAAATAACAGTCCAGAAAGAAAAAGAAAGAAAAGAAAAAAAAAGAAAAGAAAAAAAAAAAAATATATATATATATATATATATATATATATATATATATATATATATATATATATATATATATATATATACGAGGATGCTATGCGCCACGCTCCCAGACACCGCAAACTACCAAACAATCCTGTTGCTTCGAGACGGAAAAATGCAACTGTTTTCAAAGTTGTTTTTTTTTAATGCAAGAGTTGGTTGATACGACGCAAAACACGCCCTAATTGTCGAATTATATTGTTTATTCATTACGACACCCGTAGATAAGACGGTTGGTAATAACTGTCATGAATACTGCAGTGTTGCCAACGCGGAGGATATACTCGCTGTTATATATCTTCTCGCAAAGACTATAATAGGCTTTGTCAGTGTTGTATTGGGGGGGGGATATCTATGAATGTTGCAGTATAACACAAATGGAGAAATGTGTTTATTTGACGGCCGATTAAAAAAAAAAAAAAAAAAAAAAAAAGTGTATCTTGAAAAGAATGGCAATGATGTAAAAAGTTGTAAATGTTCGTAAAAATATGGTATTGTATGATATTATAATGATAATGGTGATAAGGAGAAGGAGAGAGAGAAGAAATTTGATGATTTGACAATACCAGCAATAATACCAAAGGGAAGGGAAGAGAGAGAGAGTAAGAGAGGAACAAATAATAAGAAAGGGGAAAGAGAGAGAGAAAGAGACATATTTTTTGCAAATTCTTTCGTGCACTAACTAATACTTCTACCACTACTAACAGTAACCAACGTTGGTAATAATTACAACGAACAAAATACACGTAACAAATAAACTAATAAAACAAAATAAATACAAGCTTTAAAAAATCGCTTAAAGATACGAGTAAAAAAAAAAAAAAAATGAATAATTCTCAATGGCATTATACATTTCTGTCATGAGTATTGCAGGCACAATAGACAACTCAAATTGCACGTGCAGCATATACGCGGGGGGGGGAGGGGTCATTCATTCATCACAAGCAGGAGCAGAAGCAGGGTATTAGTTCTGCTGCAGCACATCTCTGGAAATTACACAAAGATATTTTAGGAAGTGTATATTGCGGGAAAACAAACATTCAATTGCGTACGCGTGAGCAGGCAAATACACATACATACACATATATATACATACATGTATATATATGTATGTATATATATATATATATATATATATATATATATATATGTGTGTGTGTGTGTGTGTGTGTGTGTGTGTGTGTGTGTGTGTGTGTGTGTGTGTGTGTGTGTGTGTGTGTGTGGGTGTGTGTGTGTGTGTGTATACAGATATACATATATATACATGTATATAAATATATATATTTATCTATTTATTTATATATACATATAGATAGATAGATAACATAGCTTCAAAAGATTATACTGACCCAGGTGTTGCAACCCCAATGTTAGTGCCGCTACATTTCCGCTATGTTTCTGCTACGAATTAGCAATGGAGCTTTTGTAAATGAAGCAGATTTTACGCGCGGTTAACCTTGTCCTTGCATGTTGATAACCCCGGCGAGATTATTCATGCTGTTCAACCTGATTGGTTTTGTAAATTATGTGAATATTGTTTAACCTATTAGATTAATTGGCTATTTATTTTTTCTGGTTATTTAAAAGTGATTTTAGATGGGATCACGCGTGTATATATTAGCTTATATTTGCTAATATAAAGGAGATGCCAAAGAAGATTGAGAGAGAGAGAGAGAGAGAGAGAGAGAGAGAGAGAGAGAGAGAGAGAGAGAGAGAGAGAGAGAGAGAGAGAGAGAGGCAGACAGAGAGAGAGCGAAAGAAACAGTGCATAGAGTGCAAAATGATAACATAAACATTGAACCTACATAACCATCCCATTTAATATAAAGTATTTCTTGCTTCTTTCCTTTTTTAAAGTATTTCTTGTTTATTTCCTTTTTATAACAATGATAATAAAATAGCAATACCTGTACATTAATAATTGTCAAAAAATTCTAAGATATGCAGTTCCAAAACATAATTCCCGCCAAATTCAAAACAACAAACACATTACGTACGCAATGAAGGTACTCCCGCGTCCGTTTATGTCCGCTATAACGACAGCCTGAAAACATTCCTGTACTATAGCACACTAGGGTCTTTCGAGCACTTTTACCGAATGCATTTTACAAAGGTCTTTAATACAAATGGTCTGTAATTGATGTTTTAAAATGCGGAATGATTTGTGGAATCGGTAATTGGGGAGCGCGGAATTGCGGAAACGAACGCGTTCCAGTTCAGAGTAGACGGAGCACCACGATTTTATTTTTTTCGGATGTTTTTCTCTCTTTAAGTGCACCGTTATGTCTACCTTCCTGTGTGTCTTAAAAAGTTATGAATGTGTGTGTGTGTATATATATATATATATATATATATATATATATATATATATATATATATATATATATATATATATATATATATATATATATATATATATATATATATATGTGTGTGTGTGTGTGTGTGTGTGTACGTGTGTGTGTGTGTGTGTGTGTGTGTGTGTATGTATGTATGTATGTATATATGTGTGTGTATATAATATCTATCTATCTATATATATATATATATATACATATATATGTATTTATCTATCTATCTATCTATCTATCTATCTATCTATCTATCTATCTATCTATCTATCTATCTATCTATATATATATATACATTCATACACACACACACACACACACACACACACACAAACACACACACACACACACACACACACACACATATATATATATATATATATATATATATATATATATATATATATATTTATATATATATATATATATATATGCATAAATATGATATATATGTATATATGTATATATAAAGTATACGTTTATAGGCGTATATGTATATATGATATATATTTATATATCTAGTTATATGATATAATGCATATGTAGGTATATAATACATATGCATATATATATATATATATATATATATATATATATATATATATATATATATATATATATATATATGTATATATGAATATATTTGTATATATATATATATATATATATATATATATATATATATCACATATCCTACTAGCACCATAAAATATAGCCTTTGATACCGGCTTTTGAGTCTCCCAAAATTTGCTTGCTTGATATTGCCGAAACCTGACACATGCAAGCGTCTGGAAAATTAACCTCAATATTGCCCCAAAATCTTTATTGGTGCTGCTTTTACAGGCATGATATCCAGGCAAGTGTTGATCTGGAATTTGGGGAAGGTATTTATTTATTTATGGACATATTTACGAATCAGTTTTCTTATTAAATAGGCGTTTGAAGACTCTCTGTTCATATGAATAAGTTGTTTTGTTTATCAAGAAGATTCATCTGGAAGTGGAAGTGAAAAGGGTTCAATTCTTCGTAAATGAGATCTTTGGTAGGTTTAGATCCCCTTTCACCTTAAATATGTTTTAGGATAATCATAATTGATACTATGATCTAAATGTTTTTTCTTTATTTCTCTTGTGTATTCTAATTTTCATTGTCCTTTTCAATTCCTTTATTTCATTATCTTTATGTTCTTGTGATAGGACAAAATATCAGAAATGAATAATTAGGAAAAATATTTCAAAAGAAGCGTTTGTCATGAAGATGTCATTGGATTGCACTGAAGAGAGATATGTAAATCAGGAAATAATGTGGAAATAAACACTTTAAACTAGCAGTATTTCTACATTAAAAAAAAAACATTAATATGTTACGAGTAATCAACAAAAAAATGACAAGAACTCAAACGATAAATGAACAACTTTACCGAGAAAATAAACTATATACCTCTCCACGGTAAAGTCCTTTCGACTATCCATAATACGTCACTCCTGTTCCCTTTCCTCTCTCCCATATCGACATAGCAAACTAAATACTTAAAGAAAACACCGGTTAACATCACACACAAGAACTCAGGTGATAAAATAGCGACAATTTACAATCTTATCGCGGACGACGGGGTTGGTCAGGGGGAGAGAGGGGGGGTGAGCGGGGGGGGGACATATTGTCTTGTCAGCTGTGTTGTTTATTTTCATGGCGGTGTTGCCGTCGTGTGGGTCGCTAATATTTTGGTCTGGGTTGAA
>NC_091551.1:3384824-3402807 GCF_042767895.1 Penaeus vannamei
TGCTGTACTTCTACAATTATGTGCAGTTATTGCCATTAGTACCTTGCAAAAGGGGGGGGGGGAGACCAGGTACCAGTTACACTTGAGAATGCCATGTGAATGCCATAGAATGTGTCAAGATTGATGCAGAGATCTGAATTCTAAAATAAAGAAAAAAAATAATAGAATAGATAAATAAATAATAATAATAATAAAGCGGGGAAAAGTATCTTCAACTTCAAAGCCTGATATCTCAAAACTACACCTTTGTCAACATTCTTTGTTGTTTCTTTATAACTGCTTGGGCAAATCTAATGGGGCTTGGATCATTTGAAAGCTCAATAAATTTCCAATTTTATAGACAATTTGTTTTTCATTTCAGGGGATAAAAGTCCATTTCTTATATTTTATATTGATGTCAAGAACATTAAAAAAAACAAAAAGAAAAAACAAAATCGAATCATCTCTATTTTAGGTATTGCTATAGATTATATGTGGTAATTTTTCAACAAGTTCAGTCAATGGATAAGTGAGATTTATAATTTTTTAAATTTTCCAAAAAATCCAATCATGATTAACAAACTTTGTTCTCGGGTGCGAGGGCTCCCTCAACATGGTATAGATAAGAGTAGATGATATACTTGTTGGGTGAGAAAAATATGATTGATATTAACTAATTTTTATTTATGGCAAGACGTTAAAGTAATAAAGCTTAACCTTAGCTGTAAAGCTTAGCCAGTTTGAATTGTAATGGAAAGGCTTGGATAAGTTATCTTGTATATAATGTATATATATTTTTTAAACATATTTTTATTTTTGCTATCATCATTGATGTTTATATCATTATCAGTAGTGTTAGTAGTAGGAGCATTACCGTCATCATCATCAGTAGTGGTAGTAGTAGTAGTAGTGTTATCATCATCATCATCAACATTGTCATTGTCATTGTCAGTGTCATCATCTTCGTTTTTGTCATCGTCATCGCCGTTGTCAATGTCATAGTAGTGTTATCATCATCATCATCAACATTGTCATTGTCATTGTCAGTGTCATCATCTTCGTTTTTGTCATCGTCATCGCCGTTGTCAATGTCATTGTCACTGTCACTGTTATTGTCGTTATCATAATCATAATTGCTGTTAATATTGTTTTCATTGTATTTGTTATCATATTGTCATACTTTGTTATTATTATTATTTTCATGAGTATTTTATTGTAATTTTCCTTATTGTAATTATTATCATTATCATTATTATTGTTACTATTATTTTTATTGTTATTCTTATTGCCAGTAGTAGTAGTAGTAGTAGTATCATTATTATTTTTTATTATTATTATTATTATATTTATCATTATTATCATCTTTATTATTATTGTTATTATTGTTATTATTATTATTATTATTATTGTTATTATTATTATCAATATTATTATCATGATTTTTACCATTATTATAATCTTTGTTATTATTATTATTATTATTATTATTATTATTATTATCATTATTATTGTTACTGATGTTCATATTATCATCATCATTGTTTATATTATTCTACTGTTATTATTATTACTATTACTAATACTATTGTTATGGCAATTGTGATGATGATGATGATGATGATGATCACCACCACCATCGTCAGCATCACCATTATTATCCTCGCCCTCACTGTGACCTTCAAAACATGACTGTATGAAGAGCTACAGGTTAAAGAGGGTAATGGCAATAGCTCACAAACTAGGGTACAAATAAGCCCAAATAAATTCAAAACACGAGAGATGTAATTGAGACATTTCAGTTAACATTCAACAAAATTAATCTCAATTGAAATATGTCAGTTGCATGTCCTATGTTGCAAATTAATTCATCTTGTTTATACTTTTATCTAAATTTTGTGTATTATGCCCATCGCTCATCCTTTGTAGATGATATGGTGGGTAAGGGTAAAGGAAACTTGATAGATATGAATATAAGACTTATTAGTGACTCATTTGTAGGTAAAAGGATGCAGAAAAAGATCCCGCCAGTTTTGACTACTCATTCCTGATGATACCACGAATGTGTTGAATAGGTTGATTTGTGAAAGATGTGGCAATGTCACAGTTGTAGCAAATATGATGTGAGAAGTTATGGTGATGATTGTGGTGGTGGTAGTGATGATGATGATGATGATGACAACAACAATTAAGATGACATTGAAATTTTATCATGAAATATTTAGTGTTGACTTTGGAGATTAATGATGATGGTTCCTGATGATTATGATTAGATTTTATCATTAGCTAGGGTATTTATTGGTAAGTTGTAGTGTCAGTCATTTATTACATTAGACAGCTACGTTTTATATGATTCTATTTTTGAGGAAATATCTTCCCTATAAAGCTCTTCTATGAGAGCGGATCACTGGAGGGTTGGTTGACATACTTTTAGAACACTGATAACATATTACCTGTATTACCTGTTATCAGTAAGGTCTTGTATATTCTATCTTTCTACTGAACGAAATCTGTTTACAGGTGCTTTTTAGAAGTTTGTTTTTTTTTGTTTTTTTCCATCATTTCTTATCATTATGTAGGAATAATTTATTCCATTTGTTAATAGATAACAAGCTTAGAGAAAAAAGATTCCTGATAAGATAACCACAATATCCCAGTTGTATAATAAAGTTTAAGAAAAATGAGGAGTGTCCATGTATGATTTTCTCAGACCAGTATTTTATTCTTTGTTGCCACAAGTTATTATTCATAGCAGTAGATCCCAACCATATCACACTTGACACCCTGTTTCTCCACTCTGCGTCACATCCATGATCCCATGACACCAGCTGTTTTGATTCTCATATTTCTAACTGTATATTTGTAGGCCAAGAGTAAGAACATTATTCAACAGTTTATTTACCTCACTGTAATATAGTTTTCCCTGAAGTCATGGCTGTATAGTATATTCTTATTATTAACACTACTGAAAACCTAGCAAATTGGTCTACAGCAGTTTTTCTCCACAGCTTTGCAACTCTCCTGCAAACCCTCTATGACCCTCATGAGAAAAATGTGCTTTAAGGCGCTGTCGCACTAGAACTTTTTTTGTCAATTTTTTGTCAATTTTATTTAACATAAATACAAATATTCTCGAATATAGCTCTTGATTTGACTTTGCTTGGCTGAAAAAGTTGACGGAAAGGTTTTCAGACGGAAACGATCATTATTGTCTGACTGAGAAATTGATAATTAGCTAAAAAATGGGGGGAAATCAGAAAATTATAAAAAAATAATAATAATAATAAAAAAAAAATAAAATAAAATAAAAAATAAAAAATGCCGGAAAAAGTGCTAGTGTGATAGCACCTTAGGTTGATAGTCTAATCTTTACTAGAAAATTGATAAGTGTATTTTGATTTGTGTCTTCTATTCTGAATTGAATTGATTAGTGTATTTTAATTCACATCTTTTATACTGAATTAAATGACTTTTCTTCCAGACTACGCAACAGACAAAGAATAAGCTAGATGGAGAAGACAGGAAGGAAAGTCCCAAGAGAAGAAAACTTTCTAATGAAGAGCTTCTAAATAGAGAAGAGAAGGTATTTATATATTCTAAAAAATCTTTTCTTGAACTAAATCTCTTTAAGAGAGTCTCTAGATCTCTATACTGATATGCATTGTTTGTATTTCTCTCTCTCTCTCTCTCTCTCTCTCTCTCTCTCTCTCTCTCTCTCTCTCTCTCTCTCTCTCTCTCTCTCTCTCTGTCTCTCTCTCTCTCTCTCTCTCTCTCTCTCTCTCTCTCTCTCTCTCTCTCTCTCTCTCTCTCTCTCTCTCTCTCTCTCTCTCTCTCTCTCTCTCTCTCTCTCTCTCTCTTTTCTTTTCTTTTTTTTAAGTCTATTCTTGGTGATGTCAGATGTTTATATAGATTTATTCCTTTCCATGTTAGGACTAGAACTAATGAGTCGTGAGCTAATCATTGTTTTTGTTTTTTTCCCCCCAGATGGATGGAAAAGTCGGAGGAAGGGGAACTTCCCAGACTCTAGGGGACCAGGCGTTTATTATCCAGCTACAGGAGGAAGTTCAGAGTAAGCTGTCGAGGGAGTTGTTGATTAATTACTTACATTTTTCAAAAGAGTCCCTGAGATGTGCTCTTTAATATTCATTTTTCTGCTCTCTTTGTATGATTTAAGAGAGCTGTGTTCAAGAGCTTTGTAAGCTAAATGCTCTGCTGGAAAGTATTTTCACTGCTGCGTTGAAATGTGATCGTAGATTCATATTGATCAGTAGTTTAATGAGGATATTCGAGAGGAATTGCCACAAGGTCATGATGTTTAAAATTTGATGTATATATATATATTTTTTTTTTCATTTATTTGTTTATTTGTTTACTTGATCATTTATTGATTTATTCACTCTGCACAGCAAAAGATCTTGCAATTGAAGCTCTTCAGTTTGAAAACCAGAAGCTTAAGCAACAACAGCAGGCTTCACCGCAAAATGTATCTCCTGTCGAGAAGAAGGTCTTGGATCAGTACAAATTGAAGGTTTGCATTTTACAGTCTTTTTCGTATCTGGAGTAGAGATTTTTTACTGTGGTTTCTCCATATGGCAGGTTGATACAGGAAGGTGTCAATAGCATATAGGTTTTAGCATGTGAGATGTTTTATGAATTTTGTGTGTGTGTGTGTGTGTGTGTGTGTGTGTGTGTGTGTGTGTGTGTGTGTGTGTGTGTGTGTGTGTGTGTGCGTGTGTTTGTGTGCGTGTGCATGCATGTGTTTATATCCAGCCATAGAGATAAGTGCATCTACATCAGTATCTATGTATCTCTATCTATCTATAGATTGATAGAGACAAATTTACAGATAGATAGCAATGGACATTCTGTTGTTTGATATTTATTTTTTTTATTATTTTATTTTTTTCTTCTTTTCTTTTCTTTCTCTCAGCCATTTTTCCTTCCTTTCATTCTTTCTTTCTTTCTCTCTTCCTTTTTTCTTTCTTTCTGTCTTTCTTTCTTTCTTAGCTTGTAATTGAGATGCATTAAAACCTCTTCCTGTCAACATTTTTTTTTTCCATATAGATAATGGAATACCAGTCAGCACTCAATCAGCGTGACCAGGTGATAGGCACGCTACAAACAAGACTGGCAGAATTGGTGCAACAGCGCGATGAGGCCTTGACAGATGCAGCGCAGCAGACGGAGAATTTTGGAAGGGAGGTGGAAACACTAAAGTTACAGCTTCAAGAGGCAACAGATGCCTTGTCCAAGAAGTGGGCGACAGGGGTAAATCCTCGGGAACATCTGGTGCTAAAGAATAAGGTGAGGAGAGAGTGCTCAGTGTGTTCTCTAGGTCTGAGGTGAACTTACACCCATGAGGAAAAAGGAAATGTCAGTAACCTACTTCTAGGTATTAAGATATGTGTTTACTGTTTGTCAGCATCCATAAGATGTGTACTTACAAGTGCTTTGAAAACAGCAAAGTTACATGAGAGATGTCTGGATACCTAATAATTTATATGAAATGTTACCTTTACAGTTAATAGCCGTCCAACAGACTATAGATCAGGATCGCCAGTTTTTAGAGGAAATAAGTAGGCAGCTGACGGAGAAAGAGGAGCGGTGTAGTTTAGTCGAACACAAATACAAGCAGTGTTTACAAAAGTGCAAGCAATTGCAAGTTGAAAATGAAGACTTGAAAAATAAGAACAAGATTGGTGAAGCAAATCTTGCACTTATAGAAGAGGAAAAGAAGAAAGCGGAAGAAAAATTTACCGAAGCAAGAGAGAGAATTGCATCACTCTCTAAGGAACAAAAACAAACAGTTTCAGAAGTTAGTATTTAGTTTGATCATTTAAACATATTATTATAGAAAAAGTATTCTCAAGTTAAGAAGTGATGATTGAGAAAAGGACTTTAGATCAGGGGTGGGCAAACTTTTTGACTTGGGTAAAATTGCACTTTGAAATTTGACAGACCGGCCAAGCCAGCTCCAGAGGATACATATATAGCTTATATTTCCAGTTTATCTTATTTTTTATTCCTATTCTCAGACATAGATAAAAGTAAAAACTAGACTGAAATAATCTTCCACATAATTGCTTTGGCTAAATGTCATATGATATGATTTGATTTAGACAATTCTGAAGAATAATTTGGAAGAATTAAAAGGACCAACAGCCCAGATGTAGCCCCTGGGTTATAGTTTGCCCACCACTGCATTAGATATTTAATATACATATATTATAATCAGTAATGAATTAGTAGACATAACTAGTATGAGAGATAAAGATATTTGTTTTGCAACAAGAATTAGCTTTTACAATGAATTCAAATCAGGATTATAAATTATTTAAGCTTATCTTCTTATATTGAATTGTTTTTTATCTGTATGAGTGCTTCTTCCCATTAATATCTTATATTTTCTTTAGATTCAAAATCTTATGGGGAAGCTGCAGGATGTAACTGTTGAATTACAGGCATCTAAAGAAGAGCAGCAAACACAGCTGGCTGCTGCTGATGAACGGCTTGGTGGTGAAATAACACTGATAAAGCAGAAGATCAGGTATTGTCTGTTATGGGGTACATTTTTCCTCCTTATGTTCATGGTAGAAGATGTTAATAGTTGTAAGTTTAATAATGTGTAGAGAGAAAATAGTAGACACTAAGCAAAAGGGTTTCAAGACTTTTTTTTTTTTTTTTAGAGAGAGAGAGAGAGAGAAAAATTTTAGACATCATAATGTGTACATACTCAAAGTTAAATGTGTGCCAAAAAATAACTTATCTTTTCCATTTTTTATTCAGTGAACAACATTCAGAGGAGATTACAAGGCTCAAAGAAGCACATGAAAAAGAACTGACAAAAGTAAATGAACAAATCAGTTCTTTGGAAAAGCTGCAACAAGAAGACCATGCAAAACTTTTGGAAAATTTAGAAGCTGAGAGGAATAAGGTCCAGATACTAGAGTCTACTTTGCGAGACATGACGAAGAAAAATGAAGACAAGCTTAAGGAATTAGAGCAGGAACAAGAGAAGAGACAAGAAGTGGAAGAGCAACTGAAAATAGAATTAGGGAAAGGCAGGGATCTTTTAGCTAAGAGTGAAATGCTAGATAAGGAGTTAGAGAACAAAAATAAGGTACTGGCAGAGAATGAACGTTTCAAAAATGAGTTGAAAATGCAGCTTCAGAATACAGAGAAGCAGTGTGATACTGTCGTGAAGAACTTAGAGGAATACCGTGGACGGAGCGAGAACCTGAAGCAGAAATATGAAGAACTTGTGTTGGAGAAGAAAAACTGGATTCAGGAAAGGGCTTCGTTAAATGCGGAACTGCAGTATGTGGAGAGACTGAATGCAGAAGTTAGTAAGCTTGAAAATGAAGTGAGAATGAAAGTGGAAATGGAAAAGGAATTACTTGTATGCCAAAACATTAAAGTTGATCTCCAAAAAAAATGCTCAGAGCTGGAGTCTTACGAAAAGATAAATGCAGACCTCCAGAATGATATTGAGAAAAAGAACATCGAGTTGTCAAGGTTGAAACAAGAGTGTGATCAAATGAGTGCCATTTCTAAAGAACTTGCACAGAGGAAAGCTGAAAAAGAAGATTTGAATACTCAGATGCAGGACATTCAGCAAAAGTATGATTCAGCAAAAGAGAAGCTGAGTGAACTTGAAGGAGATCACAAGAACCTGCAGTTAAAATATAAGGAACTTCAAGGAGAGAAAGAGAACTGGCTCAAAGAAAAGGAATCATTAAATAAAGAAATTGAATATATTGAAAAACTTAATGTTGAAGTGAATAAGCTTCAAGAAGAGGTAAAAGTCAAAGTCGAATTGGAAAAAGAAGTGACCACCCTCAGAGACACTCTTAAGGATCTCCAGAACAGGGTGACTGACTTGCAGCATTGTGAAGAGAGAAATCTGGAGCTCCAAACTGATCTGGAGAAGAAGGAACGTGAACTCGGGGAGATTAAAGACAAATACTCATCTTTGCAGGAGGAGTACAAGTTACTTGAGCAGGTTGACTGGTTGAGCGATGAGGAACTGCTCGAGGAAATGAGTGTGAATATATCTATGAAGAAGAAGGTAAAGCAACTGGTAAATAAACTAAAAGAAACAGATCAGAATCTACATTCCATGGAAATAGCCATGAAAGATGCTAGTCTTGAAAAGGAGGCTCTTGTGTCAGAGGTAGAGCAGCTGAGAAAAACTTGTGACAGTATGGAGAGACACAAGAATGAAACGGAAGCAGAACTTGAAAAGATGATGGACCAGTATAAGATGATGGAGGCAGAACTAGTAGACACAAGACTCGCACTTGACAGGGAAGTGCAACTGGCAACTCATCAGAGGATAACCAGTGATGTTGGGGCAAGTGTTTCAGCATCCCTAGAGGACCGTGCTGCACAGACCACTTCAGTTACAAGTGGAACTTATCCAGTGTCAGGTGACAATCACAGTGAGCAAGGAGATACAGATACAGCGATCATCTCTCACGAGGAGCAGCAATTTGGGTTGGAGGGCAAAAAGGAAAGTAATGGTGCCTCTTGGAAAGAAAAGTACTTTAGTCTTGAGAAGAGCAAGAAGGAATGTGAGAACGAGATTGAAAAGCTGAAGGTTAAGAGTCATGATCAATATTTTGCCATTCAGTCTCTAGAGAACATAAAGTCCAACTTAAGCCGGAGAATCGAGGAAATGGAAATGGAGAAGAAAACATGGAGGGAAAACCAAAGACAGTTCCAGGAGTTGCAAGCGGAAAAGATGCAGTGTCAAGTTTTAATAAATGAAATGAAGTTTGTGATTGCGGGCGCTGAAGACAAATTAAAACAGGCTGAGGAAAATATGAATCAGCTTCAAATGAATGTACAAAATCTAGTCAAATTGCATGGCTCAGAAAATCCAGAGTTCAGCCAAAAAATCATGAATTGCCTCGGGTTAATGACTGCAGAATCACCAACAAAATCTTTGAAGGCGTGTGTCAAGTTCAAATATGAAGTTAAGATTGAGGAGCTTCACATCATACAGGAAGACTACAGGAAGGGCTTGTCAAATCTGCAGGATGTATTGCATCGTGCAGATATACTGCATAAAGAAAAACTAGACAGCCTCCTAGAAAATGCTGTCCTTAAAAGTGAAATCCAGAAGTTGAAAACATCACCTGAAATGAAGGAGAAAGAGAAGGAGGAGGAACACAAGCTTAGAGTATTGCCTGAATGTGGGAGCACAGAGACTGCAGATTTAATCCTGAAGCATGAAAATGAGAGGCTGAAGATAGCACTGAACCAGCAACAAGTACGAAGTAGATTAGAGAAGCTTAAATATCAGTCACCTAGGCTTCAGGCACAGGTAAAGTTCATCTTTGGCATTGAAACAGTAAAACAACTATGAACCGTTGATAGCCAGTGGCTGTATAATGTTTGTTTTAAACAAGTGCCTAGTGATATTCTTTTTTTATTTATTTACAGGAAGGACAAGGTTCAGCAAGAAAAGAGAGAGAACTCTTTAAAACATATGTAGGTAATCGTTTCAAGCAGATTCTGCAGGACTGGGAGGACAAGGCTAAATGTGAGCCATCCTTGGCTAATTTCATCTCTACAGAATCCTACAGAGTAAGTATGCATGTTGTTTTATTTATTTGTTCTCAATGTTGTAGAAGGTATGTAGGGAAGTTGTGACTTTCTGTTTAGATAAGAGTGTGAATAAAGAAGTTGAAATAAATGTTGGGAAGTGAATGGAGGGATGTATTGATCATTGATATGGAATGGAGAAATAAATAGTTATGGTTATACATTCATGTATAGTTAGCCATTATATGAATAAACGCCCATATATTTCATCCAGTGTTTTATATATCAGTACTCTGATGAGCAGTTTTCATTGCAATGCCAAACATTAATCCTATGATGCACTTCTGTTGCAGGTTCACAATATTTTACAGAATTTAGATGAAGTTGGGGATGAGTCTCCAACCAGCCATGTGTATATGGAAACTGCCATTCAGTTCATAAGAGATGCAGTAGTCAAGGTAAATAAATATTATGCTCACAATGGTTTCTTCTTGTCACTGTCCAGCAGACAAGGAATGATAAAGTTTGAATATATGATATGCTGGGTAAGTATATTATCATTTTAGATTTTTTTTTTTTTTTTTTTTTTTTTCTTTTTTCTTTTTCTTTCTCTTTTTCTTTTCATCATAGTACCAGTATATACATCTGTCTTGCTTAGTTTTAAGGTCAGTTTTACATATTATATGGGAAACAATGATTTTTTCTTTCTTTTTTTCATACTTTGTACTTTTTACTTTTTACCATAACCATTCATGAAGGAAATCTCCCATTTTGTTGAAAAGTAATTTATTTCGGCAGGCTTTTCTTTGGTTCTATATTTGTGATGTATAGCTTTTGTGAAAGGGTTTTAATAATTTTTCTCTTTTTGTGTGGAAGGTGAATTTACATTAAAATAATTTATTGAGTTTTCCAGATCTTGTTTATGGTGTAAGAGTCTGCCATTTGACATTGTCATATCATTTTAAGATTTGACAAAAAACTTTTTACATAAAGATGTTAGGATGGAAAGCTATTGCATGTGTGTATGGATCTCACCAGTAGTAAGAGGAGAGAGAGAGAAAGCGAGAGAGGGAGGGAGGAGTGAGAGAGGGAGGGAGGGAGGAAGAGAATGAGTGAATTGGTAAATGTGTATGTGCGTTGTGTTTGGGGGGTCCATGCATGCAGATGTAGGTGTCTTTGCATGTGTATTTGTGCTCATATGAGCATAAGTGAGAGTTTGTGTGTGCATGTGTGTGCCTATGTATGTATGTATGTACTTACAAATATTATCATTTGGTCACATCCATATACCTTAGAGGTCTTTCTTGCCAAGGAGTGAGAAGGGTAATGAAACTTCATATTTTATTCACATCCTTTAGTATTAAATATCCTTGCTGTAGGGTTGTCTAGCAATTTCTTTGCATTTTCAAAACTATGTTCCTCAGTAATATGTTACAATATTTGCCTATGATTGTGATTAGGTTCATACAAATGAAAATATGGAATTGGTATAATTTTTTTCGTCTCACATGATTGTTAAATTTATTGTGCCAAAATTCCTTAGCAGGTTAGATTATTTAGTTTAAGTAATATTAATATGCAATACATCCAACTGACTTGCACACTAAGTGAACATGACACAATCTACTTTGTGCGTTTTTACAATATATCAATCCATATACTAATCTATACTGCACAAGTAGTTATATACATATGTAGACTGGGTGTGGGTGTGTAAGTGTAAGTGTGAGAGTGAGTATCTGCACATGTGCATGTTTGTGTATGTGTCTCTGAACATTTAAGAAAATAATTGTGCTTTTTTAAACCAAAACAGGAATATACAAACTGCGCCACTTGATATCACTCGTGTAAAATAGTGAAACAAACCCTTATCTTGTTCATTTATATCTCTGTTAGATATTTGTTTGTTTCCATATTATTACTGTTATTATTGTTATTATTATTATTATTATTATTATTATTATTATTATTATTATTATTATGTTTGTTATTGCTAGTGTTATTTTATTTTTATTATTATTATTAATATTGATATTTTTATTATTGTTATTATAACTATTACTTTTATTATTTTTACCATATTTTATATTATGTTTAAAACTGTGTTTATTTTTCTTTCTGTATGTGATTGATTTGAGTGATGTGTTATTTTTTCATTAAGATAAAAGCATTTTGAGGTCAGGGAATTGGATTATTTACAAACAAAGATTAGCTTGTTCTGTTTGATTAAGGAAGGTCACGCAGATTTACACACAGATGCACTCTCACACACACGCACTCACACACATGCACGCACGCACGCACGCACTCACACACACACACACACACACACACACACACACACACACACACACACACACACACACACACACACACACACACACACACACACACACACACACACACACACACACACTCAGATATCCGTCCATAAGCACATGACTCCATTGTTATTTATTATAGTTGGTATCTTATTTTGGGGGGAACAGTGATATAAAGTGGCTATTCCTGTACAAAGACAAAGAAAAAATGATTTGACATTTTCTACAGACATAAGTATTACATGTTATTAGGCTACAATAGATTTATAACACTCAGATAAATAAAAGTATTTCAAAGTTTTGGCATGTTTATACAGTATGGGGTACATTTAAAAAAATAAATGGTTCAGTATATAAATAGTGAGTACAGTAATAGGAAAATGCCTCTACTCATACTGAAAAATCTTGAAATTAATGACTTTTGATAGTCAGGGTCATTATTATCATTATTGTTATTATTTTTAAAGGTGAATTTTCCCTGAATAACAGTAACTATGATTTTCAGCAACAGTGTCATACAAGCTGTCATCTTTTCACACTGATGAAGTGGATAAGGTGTTGCCTTGGCATTGGCTGAAGGTTATTTACCCATACAATTTATTTAAATTAATTAATGAATTCGTTTTTTCTTTCTTTTACTTTGTCTAAATTGTTACTGCGCTTGTTTATACAGACGAATCTAGAGTAGCATGAACTAAGAATAAAGAAATCTTTGGTTAAAGCTGGTTCAAGTTTATAGGAGGAAAGCAGTCCTTTTTTATTTATTATTATTTTTTTCATTTCATCTCGTACAGGAAATGGAAGAAGTGACATTACAAAGCATTTGATTGATATAGCAACACATTGGGATGGACCATCTTTTAACAATACATACATTTGTGCTGTACAAGAATATAGAGTGACCAACGTTATATTGTATTACTACACATATTATTTATTTATTTATATATATATATGGTATTATATATTTTTATGAAATAGTATGTACCACTAGGGAGGAGGCAAAGTCTGGGCAATTTTTGATGTTTTGTGATATGATGAAAGGAATGCCGCTTGTATCGACAGTAAATGTAAAAAGCCAGGATTTTAAAACGTTTATGGTAGTTACCTTTGGCTCCTTGTATCCTTAATGAAACTATCCGTTGATTGTTACACATAAATTAAAATCCCAGTGATGAAACAGAAAGGACACATCCACACCATAACATATGTTTGCAGATATTGTTTATATATATATATATATATATATATATTTTTTTACCTAGATTACCAAGAATGAATAACCTTCTCGGTACAGTATTCACCTTTATTCCAAGCAGAACTTTGATCTACCACGGCAAGATCGATCTCTCTTCTAAATGTATAGAAGAAATAAGTGCAGTGGAATGTCAGGAAGATCTGATGTTATTTGTATAATTTTATAATTCTGTTAAATTATACTGCAGTCTTGTTTTCTTTCTGTCTAACTTAATGCAGAATGGTGGAGAAAATGGTGTAATGTAAAGGGGATATATTCTTTAAAGTTTTGTTATGATTTTTTAATTTTTAATTTTTTTTCCAAGGGGAAGGTTATTGCTTTATGAAACCATTTTGTGTTTCACCACTTGCATGCATTTCAAATTCTCCGGAGTTGCATTGCAATGGTTCCTAAATATGGAGACATTAAGAGTATGGATGATGCCACTATGTACCGATAACAGTAAGCCACAAATATTCTGTAAGTCTGTACCTTGACGTGGAATTTGCGAGGTGCTACCTCTTGTCAGAACTTTCAGACAATATAGCAAAGGGAGGGTGAGACCAAGTAGCACAGAGGGATTCAAAAGATCCATACTTATTTTTCGTCAGCAGTTTTTACGGGGAATTCTTGAGAGTTGTGCTTATCAGTAGGAACATTCTTCATTTAAGCTTTTTTTTTTATTTTATTTTTTACTATATGCTATGGGTAATGCCTATCAGTATATTGGAAAGTTATTGCAATATGAAGAGCTAATGAGTTATAATCGTACATTACACATAAAGCTGTTCCTCAGGCAGGCTACATTTAAATGGTACAAGTAAAGCTATTTTCTAAGGAGTCTTTGAGTTGGCATTAACCTTGACGACATTAAATTATGGAGAATTCTTTTGTTTCAGTCCTTTGGCATTCTTATATTCTTCTATAAGTTTTGCAGACAGACTTATGGAAGTTTTCACAACGAGAAGTGTCTTTATTCTAACATTTCTGGTAATTCTCTAATACTTGTAAAAAAGTGAAAATATCTGGAAAGTTTAGTGAGTATAAGGATTACAATGAAATGATAGATAATTACAATAGCATTCTCATCCAAATGAATCATGTGTTGCATGAAAATCGAAGCAAAGCTTTGAAGTTGTTGGTGCAATGTTGGTTTAAATAATTGCAGTTTTCTGAAAATATGATTTGTTTCACTCTTGCATTAGATTTTTTAAATTTCTATTGATGTCACACCCTCAGTGCAGTTATTTGAAACTAGCATTTACTTGAAGGTAGCATGCTAGATAGTAACGTATTTGAATATAAAGTTGTTCTTGTTTGTCTCAACATCCATCAACGTTTCCATTTGAGTGAAATCAGATTCATGATTCATTCGGGTCGCATGTTATGGGGAGTGTTTTTAAATTAAAACCGATACATTTGAGCAAAAAATCTGACTTGGAAGAGAGCTTGTAACTGAAATGTTTTATTGCATTGTACACTAGAGAGAAGATACCGTTTATACCAAGAGCACCAGTAGGAGTTTGGAGGAAAGCTGATTGAAGTTGGGTGAGGAAGCGAGGAAACTATTATATTTTTGTCTTGTGTGTGTGGAGCGTTTCCTGTGTCTTGGGGATCTAGCTAAGCACAGACAAGATGACCTGAACTCGTAACCTTCTAGTTACAGAAGTTGTTTAGGTACTGTATTTTGGAGGGCTCTGGGGCCCTATCCGGACTGACCGGACTAACCGTGAGACGTATGAAAGTTCCTTCAAAAAGCGTTACTACAGCGTTCTTTGTGCGCTTCGAAGCTTTATGGAGATCATGGGTGACAAGTAGAGCGCGAGTGCGAGGGTCGGCCGCCACTTTAGCTGTTGTCGGACACGAGATGGTCGGTGTCGTTGGTCACGTAGACGTTGGTCTCCGTGTCGTGTGGCTCCTGCTGGCGAGGCACGAGGCGCTGCTTGCGTCGCTCGCACCACCAGCAGCAGAAGCGGGACAGGAGGAACAGCGTCACGGAGGAGACCTGGAATCATTTGGGGAGAGAAGAAAATCAACTATTTTTCTTTTTGGAATTAGGGGGAATAGGGTTTTCGTTGGGGTAGTTGCTCGTTATTTGTTGGGTGAAAGCAGGAACAGTCGCGCACCAAAATGGGTTGGCAATGAAGCTTTGAACCTCACCAACTTTCATCAAGAATCGCATTATTCGGGCGTTCGAGTCTAAAGAGATAAGAGAAAAAAAGAAGAGACGACTACGAAACCTGTTTGGGTCGTGGCCGCAGCCGTACCTGGTCATCAGTGAAGACGTAGAGCAGCGGGTTGGTGACTGCGGCTGCGACGAGCAACAGGGAGGACCAGGGCAGTGCGGACGCTTCCTCGTGGTAGTGCTGCGGGGTGGCCTGGCACTGGGAGGACACGGCGCACGACGAGGCCACCACCACGTGAGCCAGCATCGGGACGAGGGAGGCCACGCTCACGCACCACCCCCCCACGCGGACGCTGCCGATGCTGCTGCTGCTGTTGGCTCCTTGGCTGCAAAGATGGGGCGCGGTCAGGGCTGGGCCAACAGCGGCGTCGTAAGGGATATGGGCAAGGGCGTAGCGTGTTTGCAAAGGAAGACCTGGACGGCACACGGCAAGGGCTTGTGTCACTTACGCGCAGTTGGAGATGGGCGCTTCCTCGGGGTCGTTGCAGGCGTTGGCGGGGGCGGGGCCCCTGCGCACCGTCATGGCCTTCAGCTGCGTGGCGCGGGTGGACGCCCACATGAGCAGGGCCGAGGCGATGTGGCCGCCCACCAGGAATGTGAGGAAGGCGGTGAACGACAGCGGCCAGAGGGTGGAGAGATGGCAGCTCTCGTCGTGGGCCTCCCAGGAGTTCCAGCCGATGTAGGGCAGCACCGACACGATCACGGCCACCCACCACACGGCGCCCACGGCCACGCTCCAGCCCACCACGTTGGTGCCGGCCGTCATGAACCTGCGGGCGGGCGGAGTGTGTGGGCGGGCGGCCACGAATGGGGTGGGTGGGGTGATGGGCGTGGGAGGAGTAGGGGGTGAATGGAATATACTGTGTGTGTTTTCAAGTGTGTGTGTGTTTGTGTTCAAGTGTGTGTGTGTGTGTGTTTGTGTTCAAGTGTGTGTGTGTGTGTTTGTGTTCAAGTGTGTGTGTGTGTGTGTGTTTGTGTTCAAGTGTGTGTGTGTTTCTGTTCAAGTGTGTGTGTGTTTCTGTTCAAGTGTGTGTGTGTTTCTGTTCAAGTGTGTGTGTGTTTGTGTTCCAGTGTGCGTGTGCGTGTGTGTGTGTTCAAGTGTGTGTGTGTGTGTGTGTTTGTGTTCAAGTGTGCGTGTGTGTGTGTGTTTGTGTTCAAGTGTGCGTGTGTGTGTGTGTGTTTGTGTTCAAGTGTGTGTGTGTGTGTTTGTGTTCAAGTGTGTGTGTGTGTTTGTGTTCAAGTGTGTGTGTGTGTGTGTTTGTGTTCAAGTGTGCGTGTGTGTGTGTGTGTGTGTTTGTGTTCAAGTGTGTGTGTGTGTGTGCACGCGCGCTCGTGCGTCGCGTGTAATTGTCAGCATGTGGTGCTGTTTGTGTGTTTGTATACGTGTTTGTGTGTTCAGGTGAAGCGCGGTGAGAGAACCTACCATGAGGTGAGTCTGGATCAATAGCCACTAGCTGAGGCAAGGGTCCCCTCCCTCCCTCCCTCCCACCCTCTGCCCTTCACCCTTCTCCCTCCTCCCTCCTCCCTCCCCTTCCCTTTCCTTCCCTCCCTCTTGCTTCTTCCCCACCGATGCTACAGTCCCTCCCTTCCCTCCCCATTCTTATCACCTCCCTCCTCGCTTTCCCCTCCTCCCCCCACCCTTCCGTTCCCCTTCCCCTTTCTTTCCCCTTCCCCCTCTTCCCATCACTTCCCTACTCTTTCCACTTTCACCCTCCCCCCATTCACTTCTCCTCCCCCCCCCCCCACCTCTTCTTCTTTCTTCCACTTCCCTTCAATTCTTACCCCTCTCTCCCCTCCCTCTCCCCCTTTTCCTACGAGTGATATTTAGCTGCGGTCCGTAGATACGACCTCGTCTACGATCACGTGCTTTGCTCTCTCGTTTTGTGATCGGCACAAGCTCTCCGGTCTTTGGAAATCTTGCGAGGACGAGTGGTCTGTCTGTTGGGTTCTGTCTTTCTCTCTGCCGTGGTTGTCTGTTTTGTCTTTCGGTCTGTCGTGGTTGTCTGTTGGGTTCTGTCTTTCTGTTTGCCGTGGTTGTCTGTTGTATCTTTCGGTCTGTTGGGGTTGTCTGTTGGGTTCTGTCTTTCTGCCCTTGTTGTCTGTTGTTTCTGTCTTTCTGTCTGCCGTGTTTCTGCTGTATCTGTCTTTGTTTGCCGTGGTTGTCTGTTGTTTCTGTCTTTCTGTTTGCCGTGGTTGTCTGTTGTGTCTTTCTGTCTGCCGTGGTTGTCTGTTGTGTATGTCTTTCTGACTGTCTGCCGTATCTGTGTGCCATGTCAGTCTCGTTAATTTCTGTCTTTGTCTTCTGTATATCGTGTTTGTCTAGTCCCAGTGTCATGCATTGTCTGTATGTCTGTCTACGGTTGCCTTAAAGGGTGTACGTATTTATAACTGCCATTCCTGATTCGTCTTCTTTACTTACTTACTCTCTCTCTCTCTCTCTCTCTCTCTCTCTCTCTCTCTCTCTCTCTCTCTCTCTCTCTCTCTCTCTCTCTCTCTCTCGAATGCTTTTTTATCGTCTTTCGTTGCAATCTGGACCGTTATTAGTGTCGGTTGAGTAATGAGTCCGCTGTTTTTTTCTATCATTCCTGCCATGACGGTTACTTTAGATACACCCAGGACTCTGTTAATGATGTTCAGCGATGTTTGTTACGAGGGAGGGAGAGAGAGAGAAATGGAGGGAGAGAGAGAGAGAGAGAGAGAGAGAGAAGAGAGAAA
>NC_091551.1:3410807-3425807 GCF_042767895.1 Penaeus vannamei
TTTATTTGAGTCTTTTTGTGTAGTTAATTCTTATTGTGTAAAAGCAAATGGATGTCATATTGTTTATATGTGATGCATATATAGATTTTTTGGATAATTCAAAACCAATTTGACTTCACTGTCTATCTGTAGAAGGAGGCTGGACCCTCTGACGTATCATCCCTTGGTGCTGAAATGGTAAAGATGAAGGAAGAACATGCCGCAGAAGTAGCCCGCCTTGAGAACCAGCTGGCGGCACGGGATAACGAAGCCCTGGTGAGATCTCTTGCTATTATGGCAGCAGAATACATTAATTTGATGTTGAAAAAGGAAGCACTAACCAGCTGTTCTTCACAATATGTGTTTTTATGCACTTTTTAAGTGATGTATGTAATACTTACTACACTTGAATTATGTATTGTGGTGTGAAAAGAAACTTTGTTTTGCTTATTTATTTACCTTTTTTTTATATATTATCAATTTGACAAATGTCATCTTGTTTGGAATCACGAGTAATGTGATTGTGCAAGGGAAGATAGTTTGTTGTATGCTTGATTTTTCAATTGTAAACTCAGTGAGTTTATTAGGGGAAGAAGTTTGAAATTAACCCAGTGCCGACGAGTAAAAATGTTTGGCAAGTGGACGTAAGAATGGGATTGTTGGCGCACATCGGCAGTTTCCCCTGTTTGCGCCCGGCTCGATTGATAGTTTGTGAGCGACATTTAGCACCTAAAAGCTTATATTTTGCTATAATTTATAATAACCTTAAAATTTTGATGGTTTACCTTCATTATAGGTGCCATTGCCTAAAATCTTTACCATATAAATGAAGCCGCTACTATTGGAGAAAAATAAACTCCATCCAACAAGCCAGTGGCGCTGGAATGGGCATGATACGATGCCATCCGTGTCTCGGTCCACAACAGCCATGGCATGTATGTACATGCCTCCCGTTGGCTATGGGTTAAGTCATCATAACTTGATAGGCATATAAAGACCAAATTATTACTTAGAGTTACTGAGTATTAGCTATGTTGATGATATGTAACAGACCTTGCTTTGGATATACTTCAACATTTAGACAGATCAAAAGATATATATTACATAGAATTTTCTGTGTTCGTTTTGAAAATTTGTCATGGTAGATTAGGTGATGAATAGTAGTGTTAGTGCATTTAGCCTGTGAAAAGGCTACTATTCAGAATCTTACAAAGTAGAGTGTGTCTTTCTATTAGTGTGTTGTTGTAGAAGAATGTTCTTTATGGAAGGATTAGCATGATTTGATACCCTTTAAAAGTGTAATGTTTTATTTGTGTAAAGAACATTGAAGATTTTCTTTTTTTAGTTGTTTTTAGTTTTTAGTTTTAAAATCATGCATCATGCTGGTATTCTCTCTTGTTATAATGTCTTAGCAAGCTACTAAGTAGATGTAGAAAAAATGGGCCAATGAGCACCTATAGGAACTTAATTTTTGACCAGAAATGCATTTGTCTCTTGCAGCCAATTTACTAACCCTAAAACTAACAGATGGCAAGCTATGGGTGAAGGTGTTGGAAAAACTGCTTTTTGTAGTATAGTTACATTGGTTCTAAAGGTTCTTATCCTACATGATTGTACTAATATCTGTCAACCACGTTTGGAGCCACTGAATGAAATCTGCTACAGTGATTTATTATAATTGAATTATAAAGATGTTGGAAATATATTAGAATTGAGAAGTCAGAGAATTGTCAGACCATGTCTGACATTTTATCCCTTCCTAGAAAAGCCAACTGTAACAGGAGAGAAAGATAGAGTTAATTTGTAAATGTGAGAGAGAGAAGAAATAAGAAAGGAGAAGCTTGTAAGAACCAACATGCTGGCATGGTTGCAACCATACTTTAGATACTCAAAAAATAACAGTTTAGCTTTATACTTGCCTAACTCCCTTTCCACATTTGTGATAAATGGGCTTGCTCTGTATGATGCATGTTGCAACTGTATTAAAGCATATTGAAATGCCCTAGGCAAATAATAGAATAACTGTCGTTTGTCTAGAGGACCTCACGGTCTTTGATTATTGGCTATTACCTAATTTCATGAGGTTGTTGCAAACTAATTGAATGATCTTTCATATGAATTAATGAAGGATGCTATTTTATGCCTAATATCATTAGATTAAGACACTCATGAAGAAAAAGGTCTAAGTGGCAACCAAATTTAGAATTTATTCTTTTTTTTTCTTTTCTTTTCTTTTCTTTTCTTTTTTCATATAATCATTAATTGAAAGATAAAACATAGTTCTAGATCTTGTTTCTATACAAATTGTAGTTGTTTGATAAAAAGATAATATAAATTGTATTTAATAGATTATATAATCAACATTTTCACTTCCAACATGTTATGAAGTCAAAAGTACCATATTTTACAATAGCTCCTTTCAGCATATCCATGATCATTGTTTACCCTTGACTTATTTTTTTAAGAACTTTGTTCGACTGCAGGCTTCTCCTCCATAAGTTTATATATGGATATGTATTTTGAATTATGGATCAATGAGCCTCATGTAATACCAGCCTTTATGCATGCTTCTGGGAGCCAGATGGCCTTAGATGACGAGGTGGATCAGCTTCGCGCTCAGATTGACCGCGATCTAAGCATTAGGTCTGACATCTCTCGCACATTGTGTTCTGAGCTTGAGAACATCAAGATTCAGGTCACACAGGTACTGAATTGCTTTGATGTTTAGCCATAGTACAGGTGCTTCATGTCTTCTGTTGTATTTGTTGTGGGGCCTCAACAGCTCCAGTGTGGGTATTGTGGGTATGGTGTGATGGTTTAAGGCATGCTTGTGGTGGCTGGGTTGTAGTTTTCTGGTTCGGTTTTTGGGTATTCTTGTTGACACGTTGCTGCATTGCCTTTTATTTAGGCCTTGGCAATGAGCTTAACCCTTGTGATTTTGCTTTGCTGTTTTTTTCTTTTTCTTTCATTCTTTTTGTCTTTTTTTTTTTATTTGAGCACATGCTTTGCATTAGGGGAAAAAGTGAACCTTCTTCTCAGTATTAGATGCACACACACACACACACACATGCACATTCACACACATTTGCACATGCAATTGCACACTCACTCACTCACTCACTCACTCACTCACTCACTCACTCACTCACTCACTCACTCACTCTCTCACTCACTCACTCACTCACTCACTCACTCACTCACTCACTCTCTCTCTCTCTCTCTCTCTCTCTCTCTCTCTCTCTCTCTCTCTCTCACTCTCTCTCTCTCTCTCTCTCTCTCTCTCTCTCTCTCTCTCACTCTCTCTCTCTCTCTCTCTCACATTTATATATATACATATATATATACAGTATATGCATATACATTTACACATGCATATGTATATGCACATGTATATTATAAGCATATTCTATATCTGTGTAAGTAGTAAGCACCATTGTTCATAGATTAAAGAAAAATCAGTGAAAAACATCTATTAGACTCAGGTTTGGAAATTATGAATGAAGATTGAAAGGAAAAGATAGTTTGCTTAAATGCTGTTATTTTATACTTTATAGAAAAGAATGTTTACTTTTTGTATGCAGTATTGTTTTATTGTGTTTTGCTGTAGATTGTAGAATGTTGAGGTGATATTTTTGAGTTTGTCTTTTATATTTTTCATTCTTTTGGTAAATGAAATAGTGTATGGGTAAAGTTGTTTTTAGAACAATTTGCACACGTTATTTTGCATGTTATTGTCCTGCTTAGTGCCCATATTGCAGGTATTGTGTATTTACAATCTTGCGGGAGAGTTTCTTTCATTGGGATAATTGAGGAAAACATTCTTAATTTATTCTTTGTGCAAAAGAATGATACCAGCATTTATTTTGAAGATTGTTTTTATAGTCTGCGCATGTATAAAGTACCGAGATGCTCATGAATATTCATTATACAGGTAAATAACAGAATATTAGAAAAACCCATTATACACAAAATAGATTAATTGAAAAATGTGAAACTGTTGTGTCATCTTCCATTAAACCTATTTTGTGTTATTGTTTTTTACCGCAATATATAGTTTATAGGAATTTATGCATAGATAGTAAAACTTGTATGAATTTTTATCACCATTTTAAGTTGTAGTTCTTATTTGGTGTTGGAATATGCATGTCAGGTTGTGGGTGAAAGCTGTAGAATGGTATTGTACTATAAATTTTTAATGGGTAGCAGTATTTTGAACCTGTTGGTGTTGAGAGAATATCCATTTTTATGTTGCTTTGATTTTTTTCTTTCTTTCTTTTTTTCTTTCTTTTTCTTTTCCCTTTTCTTTGGCTCTCTGTCTTTGTTCTCTTGGGGCAAGGGGGAAAAAAAAGATACCATATGAACCGAAATGACAATTTAGAAATGTAACATAGTAAATGATTTCTTGTTGATTGGTGGGCCCTCTAACATTTGTAAGTTTTTAGTAGGAAAAAAAAAGGGGCAACATTTTCAAAATGTTATTGATTATGTTGACTTTAATTGTTCTCATCAGATTATGTTGTCTCTCTCAAACCAAAAATAATTCTCCTTTTTTTCATCTTCTGAAATATTTTTCCTAAAACTTTTTACATAATTGTGTGCATTGTCTGAGCAAAGGAAAAGGGAAAAAGAGCCAAGAAAAGGGTATGATACGGCTTTATGTCTGGATTGGGCTTGGGCAGTAACTAGACAATGCTATATGGTAATGTTTTCAATTTTCCTTTATATTCTTTACTGTAGATCTTGATTATATCACTGGTAGATTACAATAATTCTGCATGATTTATATTCATATTTATAGCTCATACATGTGGTTGTGTACTGTATTTGCATCTGCTGATTTAGTTTCGCTGTTATAGATGGACTAACCTTTTTCTTCTCGTAACCTTCCTTATCCTTGTGTTGGTGTCCCCCTGCTTGTCTTGCGTAGCTGGAAGATGCACATGTGAACCTCAACAAGATTATAGAACCAGGAATTGATGTAAACTCTCTCCCATTCCAGCGGCATCTACAGTCTCTGTACAGTGACAGGTTAGTGGGCTGTCATGGGCTTCCTGTTCCTATTCTGTCCTGATTTTTAAAAGTGCTTATAGTAGACATTAAAAGAATGATTGATTCAAGACTGTAAATTTTGTTGATGATAGTTATCACTGTTTCACCTTCCAGGGATTGGTACAAGAAAACTGTTGGTCTCCTTTCTCATGTGACACTACAGTTGCTGCACTACTACAGTGTGGCTGAGAATTACACACACAAGTCCCATGCTGCTCCTACTCATGATTCCATCCAGTACCAAGAGGTAATGCCGGGCAAGGTCTTGGATCTGTCTTTCCTGTCAGACTGCGTGCATGATGAGAACGATGCCAACCAGTATACTACATTCCCTGAGGATAGTGCTGTGTCAACTGGCCTCATTGGGAAGACAGTTGAAGCGGATCATGGTGAAGAGGCAGAACTGGGAAGCAATGCAGAGTCAATGCTTGATAGCACAGCAATGAGCGAAGGGATGCTGGATGACATGGACAAGGATGAGCAAGTCCGCCAAATCCTCACAAAGTCCTATCCGCAGCTAATGTCCATCCTGAAGGGGCGTTGGGATCGTGTCATGGTGGATCATCTGGAAAAAGAGGTCCAAGAACTGACCATCTCTCTTCAGGCATCAGCAGGGATGCTGAAGATTTTTATGCATTCAGTGACTGAGAATCAAGATCTCTCCTCGCACACCATCAGGGATGAAAGTAGGATTGACAATGCAAAGGAAAGCTCTCTTGAACTCACACAGCATCATATGGATGAGTCTCCTGATCGTTCAGGGCAGCCCGGATCAAGTAGACAGGGTGATGAAAGTGGTGATCAGCTATGTGGAGACACAGAGGAATCCTTACCAGATACAGAAAGAGCAAGGCAGCTCGCAAAGTCGCAACTAACTAGTCATTATAGTTCAAAGTATCCTGAGGACTTCTCTCAGAGTCTTACTCAGTTACTGTGCCATGATGATTCCTTCCTAAACTTGACCAAACTGAAACCCCAGGACCTGGGCGATGAAGACAAGCTGAAGCGGGCAATTGTGCAACTTTGCCGAAATGCAGAAGCTACAGATAACCTTCAACTGAAGCTCCATCATCTTGATGGCCTCTTGAAGGGGTGCGAACAGGAGAAAATTGTGTTGGAAGAAGAAATTGAGCATCTCAATCACTGTAACAAGAATCTTGCAATTGAACTCCAGGTATGAACCTCCCAATAAATAGAAAAAATGTTTTCTTGGATCTATACAAATCATGATTATTCTTCAGTACAAAGAAAGCAAAGGTATAGAGACCTTCCAAAATTAACCTGAAATAAGGAAGTAAAATATATTTATTATTGCTACCTAACATAATTTTTATTCATGATTAATCTGTTTAAAACAAAGACACTATTTACAGACTGCTAAAGATCAGCTTGAGGAGTTTGAATTAGTCCAACAAGGCAAAGGTGGAGCAGGTACAACCCAGTATGCAGCCAGAATGGAAGCTTCTAAAGATATTAAAGAGAGAGGTATTTTTTTTAAGTTATGTAAATCCATATGTATCATTGTTAATACAAATACAATTTTTTTTTACTGATTTCATGTATTGTTCTAATGATACTTAGGAAATTGTAAGATTCGGTGATAATTGTCAGTGTAGAATGAGAGGATTCAGTTGTGCAATTCAAAACTTCAAAAAATATTTTCAAAGAACATTTCAAAGCTGTTTGTAAATAAAAGGAAGCATTATATAAATAATAGTAATGATGGTCATGATGATCATGAATATGATCATAAAAAAAAAGATAATATGGATGATAATGATAATGATTTTTAAAAATTATAATGATAATGGTACCTATGACAATGATCATAATTGTAACAATGATAGTGATTATAATAATAATCATGAGAATGGTGATAATATTAATAACAATGATGATAATTATGCTATTGATTTAATGAATTATGAAAATAATAATCTAATGACACCCTTTCAAACATTTCAACATAGTCCGAGCACTCCTGTCTGCCAAGAACAAGTCCTTGATGAACCACACAGAATTGATATCTCGCATTGGGGACCTCGAGGGGATGCTTGAGGCCCTAGTGAGAGAGAGTGATGCAGTTACTGAGACACTAAAGGCCCAGGTGTCAGATCTGTCACAGCAGGTGGGTTAGGGGATAATTTTCTTCAATTTTGTGAGGATTCCATAAGGTGCCTGACTTTTTTTTTTGTGTAGGTGTATTAGTTGGTGGATTTTGAATTATTGTTTCTTTAGTTTGCTCTGTGTTAACCCACTTCATTTTGATGTGATTTGATTAAAATTTGGTAGATAGCTAAGAGCAGCAACCAGTTATATATTTTTTAAAGAATAGTGTCAAACTTAGAATAAGTGATGACTCCAGAGACATGGTGGTTCTAACTCCACTTTAGTTACAAAGTTTGTTTTGTCTCAGATATTAGTCATATCATAAGTATAACTGTAAAGTTCTGTTTCCAGTATCTTATAGTATATATGATTTACATATTTACATTGCTATATATATTTTCATACATATATTTTAGGGGGCTTACGATACAAATATAAGAAGTTTTGCGTGTAACAGATAAACAAAATTTAAAGCTGTTACAGTGCTCTTGGTCTTACACTTTAAATTAGCCTGAGTTCCTCAAACTTTTCATTGTGGCTACACTAGCTGGAAGTAGCAGACCGTCAGCTTCGATCCTCTCGCCAATTTCTGGAGGAACACGCCAGTGAACGTGACCAGGAGGTGGAGGATCTCATCCAAGCAAAGGAAAAATTACAAGTTCAGCTGCGAGAAAGGGATGCTGTCATCACACAGCACGCAAACCTAGAAAAGGAGGTATGGAATGTATCTTTTATCATTAAGAGAAAATCTTTACACACACAGTACACTGAAGTTGAATTTCTGCTGTTCCATTTCCATTTCTGAATAAGCCTTATATCACTTCACACTGTTGTAGAGCAGGTTTTGAAATTAAGAGTGCTGAGATTAGATTTGACTCTAATGACTAAAGAAATTTGTGAAATATGGTATCATCAAAAATATCTCGGCAGGATTGATGTAGAACTTGATTAATGTAAAAAAGAATAGTTACCATACACACATCTTATTCTTTTATTCTTTCTATCACTAAAAGCTGGGTAGGACACATGCATTCCGAAGGAATTACTGATATTGCATCCTTCTCTCTAACTGACTGCCAGTGCTTAAAATGCATATGTGGAGTCACATTCATGAAATATGCTTTGTGATATGTTGCTGTCTTTTTTTGTTCTCTTTTATTACATGCCATTAATTTCTAGCTTCAGGATTTGCATGGTTTGGTAATTTTTATTTTCTTAGTAAATGCTTGCTGTAGCATGTTTTTTTTCTAACTGCCTGCTATTATGTGTCTCCTATTCAACCCATACTTTTAGAAGAGCAGAAGCATGGCCTAAATGAAAAGACCGGTTAATGACTTTTATACAGATTAATTCATTATGTACAGGGAGTTTATGCGTTTGGATTACATTTGCATGTATGCATATTTATTATATAGTGTGTGTTATGTTTGTATGTATGTATGCACTGCATACATACATATTTGAAAATTCATATGCATGTTTGTATGTCTGTGGGTGTTTAGTTTGCATACATATGTGCTGTATATGTGCAAGCACATGCATCTGTATGTGAGGAGTAACACCAAGCTGCTACAAAGATATATGCTGAAACTCATCAATCCTTATACCATTCACAAAGTATTAACCTCCTTTATAGTTTCCTTTTTTGTGACTTGGTGTATACATTTTAAAAATCCTTTGCTTGTTTCAACTTTCATCTTTCTGACTAACCTTTGTAGCATGTTTATTACAAGATAAGATTTTAACATCTTTCTCTTACATGAACAATTACATAGACATAATATGTTGATGTGAATTTGCATGTTTCCATACTTGATGTAATGTGTAACTAATATATTTGGAAATACTGTTATGGTTGATAAGTTGTTTTGATTGTACATGTGATTGTAGTGCATTTGTACATGCTGCGGAGAAAATGCAGATTAGAATAAATATGACTTATGGTTGACTGTTACCTGATTACTTTCATATTAATTGTTAACTGAGTTTTGGGTTGAAGGTTAGGTAAGTCCTTTATGATAGATGGATGCTGGTAAATACTGTTTAGTGTAACAAATGCATGATTAAATTATGACCTCTGCAAAGAGTAACATATTGTTTGTTTTGTTGTGTGTGCTGTACATTTTGATGCTTGTCTGTGCACATTAGTCTTATAAGTTTTTAATGTAGTGTATGATTAATTGCGCATGTCCATGCATGACAAATGATTAAGTATGATTCACTTAAAAAAATCCTTTGTGTTCAGATTTATATTCACCTGAATATTGCGATGATTTGTGAATTAAGATAAAATAAGTTAGTAGATGCTGATGAGCATACAGTAGCACCTAATCCACAAGATAAGGAATGCAACAAATGTCATATTGTGTCGTAGGTGGAGAATTTAGAACGAGATTTACGAGAAAAATCACAGGAACTTCAGGATGCTCTTGCCCTAAAAGAGGAATTGCTAGCCGAGAACAAGACTGCCGTGGATAAGGTAAACGTTGTTGTGTTACTTCGTTGCACCCGAACTGTGAGAGGTTAAAGCCCCTTTTTTTTTCCTTCTTTTTTTCTTTTTTTTTTTCTTTTTTTCTTTTTTTTATATATCTGATTTCCTGCATTTACAAAAAAAAAAGTTATTGTTTTGGTGTTTGCGATTTGCACACTTTTTGGTTTAGTCATGCATGAATGTGTTTTACATTGCTTTATTTCCTTGTGTTATCTGTACCCATATACAAACATCAAATATTATTTCATCAGCAGCATCCTTCTGTACAGTACCACACCTAATACACATTTTATTTTGATTTTATTTTTGTTATTCATTATGTCACTTGTATGATGATTTTGATTTAAAGGTTGATTTTTTTTGTTCTCCCTAATGCTCTTTAGAGCTGATTTGTAATATAAACGCATTAAATGAAATAATTTAGAAGAGTGTTTCATCTAATACTTTGACATATAAAAGAAAGCGAAAGGAAGAGAGAGAGGGAGAGGATAAAAGAGAGTGAGGAGGAATAGAGACAGGGAAAGGAAGAGTGTGTTGGGAAACGAGAGGGAAGGGAAGAAAGCAAGTGAAAGGGAGAGATCCTGACCTTGATTGTTAATGCACGGGGCGCTGGTTAGTGCATATTCTGCACATACGGAGTGAAAGGAAGAGAAAGTGCGAGAAATAAAGAGGAATGGAAAAGAATACATAAAATGTGAGAGAGAAGTAGAGTGAATGAGTAAGAGTGAGAAAGAAATAGAGAGAGAAAGAAAGAAAAAAATAAAATAAAGAGAAATAGAAAAAGTGATTGTGTGGAAAAATTATTAATAAGAGGATGAGGGAGAGGGAGATCGAGATACAGATACAGATTCAGAGACACTAAGATAGGGGGAGAAGGTAGACACTAGAGAATAGAATAATAGAGGAAAGGAGGGAAGGGGGGTTAAATGGAAAGAGAGAATGAAAGAAAAGAAAAGAGAGAAAAAACAGAAGACAGAGAGATAATGGATGAATGAGAATAAATAAAAGTTAACACCTCATAATTGCTTTCTGGGTTGTCACTAACCAATCCTCTCACATTAGATCTGGGACCTTCGAGATATCATACAGTCCCTGGAATCCCAGCTGGATGCCAAATGCGTGCAAGAGCTGGAGGTAAACACCCAGGTTGAGTCCCTAAAATCAACCCTTGCGCAGGCACAGCGTCACTCCTTGGATCTCACTCAGCAGGTAGACTTAGATCGAGCAGATGCATCTTTTTTTGTTTTGTTTTGTAATTGGTCTGTAAAGACAAAGTATAAAATTTACATGATTAAATTGATTGCATGAGCATGGTAGTTTCCAGTCAAATTACTTTTTAACTTGTTAATCGATAACAAAGACTTCAAAGTGTATATCTCACTGACGTATTACTAGCAGTAATATAAAACAGTTTAGGGTTAATAACATGGTATTTTAATCAGAATAAATGAAACATGTAGTTGCCAGACTAAATTAAGCATAATTTATTTTTGTAACTCATGCATGATACTAGGTCTACAATGATATTGATAATTTAGTTTGTGATAGGTGTTATTACCTAACCGCAACCTCTCAAAATGAAATTAAACCCAGCTTGAAGAGGTGCAGTGTACAAGAGGTGAGGAAAGTACTGGGTATGGAGAGCATGTGTCCACGCGCCTCTCTCGCATCGGTGCCCCAGAGGAAGAAGAGAATGAGGCCCAGCATGCGAGCTCCTCCTTGTTCCAAGAGCTGACTCAGGAGGGTGGGCTGGCCACTCAGAATGCCAATGGACAAACTTTGGTAATGGACTGTGGATGTTTGCCCTCTGTTTTGAATTTTTTTTTTAAATGTGGTTTTGGGCTGTTCTCGTTCTGTGTCTGTCTGTCTGTCTGTCTGTCCTTATCTCTCTCTGTCTCTCTGTCTACTTATCTCTGTCTCTCTGTCTACTTATCTCTGTCTCTCTGTCTACTTATCTCTGTCTCTCTGTCTACTTATCTCTGTCTCTCTCTCTACTTATCTCTGTCTCTCTCTCTCTCTCTCTCTCTGTCTCTCTGTCTCTCTCTCTCTCTGTCTCTCTCTCTGTCTCTCTCTCTGTCTCTCTCTCTGTCTCTCTCTCTCTCTCTCTCTCTCTCTCTCTCTCTCTTTCTCTCTCTCTCTCTCTCTCTCTCTCTCTCTCTCTCTCTCTCTCTCTCTCTCTCTCTCTCTCTCTCTCTCTCTCTCTCTCTCTCTCTCTCTCTCTCTTTTTCTTCCTTCCCCACCCCACGAGTATCTCTTCCATTTTTCTTTCATTTCAAAACATTGATATGAGAGGTTTGTATAAACCCCATGTCTGTTGCCAGTTGGAAACTTGTTTATTAGAAATTAGTACATTTTATTTTTTTGGAACCATTTAAAACTAGTGATCTTTGTTAAGAAATGTGTCATGCTTAACTTTTAAAAACATCATTGTTATGCTTTAGAGGCAAACATTAAGTATTGCCATTATGCACTCTTGGGAGTTTTGATTTTGAATTAGGAAAGTGTTATCTCTGTTTGCACTGTCATATTGATTACCTTGTAGAAATGGAAGTAAATCCATAATATTTTATTTTAGCTGTAACAGAATAAAATTCACAAGTGAATCTGATAAGTATAAAGCTGCATTTTTTCATACTAAGTACTTCTATTGTACATGGAAGTTCATAAGAGAATTGAAATTGAAGTTCAAGTGAATAACATCTCTAAAGAAAAAATTACTTGAGCCATGAGGATTTTTTAAACTACTGTATACTATCAAATTTGAATTATAAATACATTCTGGTTTATTATTATTATGATTATTTTAAACAGCTTCAGGTGATTGAAGACAGGTTGGATAGAACCACAAGAGGACTTGAGGCTCTGCAGCTATCCATCTCCTCAGCCTCTCAGTCCGAGGAAGATTTGTCTGTCAAGTAAGTGCCTTTTTTTTTTCTTTCTTTCTTTCTTTCTCTCTATCAGTATGCAAAATTTTGATTATGTTCAGGATATTTGAGAGTTGGTATTGATTTTGAGAAAGGGGCTTACATGTGATATGATGGGGGAAAAAAGGTATGAATGGCAGTGAGTACTTTCAGAAAGTAAATTCACATGTGTAATATTTTGGCATGTTGGTGCTCTTCCCTTTATTGCATTGAAGCTATAGAATACTGGAATATAGATTATGCAGTTTGCCTTGTGAAATTGACCATTTTGTTTCATGCCTCCTTTCAACATTAGCTACAATGAACTTAGAGCTCTTTGATTTTACTGAACATTGCTAATGGTTTCACAGAGATCACCTGGAAATCCCATCTTTACGTGAACTGGAGAGCAGCCGAGCCTTGTCTCCATCCACTCTGGACAGACGATTAGAAGATAAGTTGATGATGCTGGAGCGCACCACAGAAGCAGCAGTGAAGCGCACACGGGACCTGGAGATGACTGTCAAAAATCTGAGGCTGGATCTAGATGTACGTGGTTTTGTTGAGAATCATAAATCTTAAGAATTAGTGGCCATGATTGGAGTAAGTTTTAGCATAATTGTGTCATCCAACATCTGTGTATTACAAACACGAGAGTAAAACATGGTCACCCACTGCCTTTCAGGAGGCAATAATAGAGCGAGATGCCCTCCAAGAGCGGTCGAGTGAGCAGCTTGTTCAAATCTCAAGCCTGGAAGCACGGCTGGATGAGCTCAGGAGGTCAGACCATCCCATGGCTGCTGAGATGAGACAGCGATTTACTCTGGTTCAAGAGGACTTGGAGAAGAAGAGGAATGAATTAGCAATAAAAGGGAGAGAGGTAATGCCTTTTTGCTTTTTTAAATAGTTTTTTTCTTCGTATTTTGTCCCCCCATTTTTTTTTCTTTTTTCAAAGGTAGTTGTTGAATATATTAAGAAATTTGTTTAGATATCAGTACTGTAATAAAAAATAAATCTGCCTCAAGCAATACCTTTTGTGTAAATCACTTATGACTAATTTTACAACTATTTTAATGCTGGTTTAGTATTAAATCTTTCAAGTGATATGTATCATCACAAAATTATGAAAAGATGTTGGAAGTCAAAATTACATTTTTTTTTTTTTTTTTTTTTTAAGTTAATCAAAATTTGTTTCACTAAGCTTTGTAGATTTAGTGTTATTTTCCTGTCTTTCCTGATAGTTAAACTTCTGAAGTTACCCAGAAAAGGGATTCAAATCATTATCTTCATGTCATACTGGTTGTCCAAACTTTCAGGTTGAGGAGCTACGATTCAACTTGAACGACCTCCGAGGAAAATTGTTGTCCCGTGAAGACGAGCTGCAACGACTGCTGTCTGTTTCACAGCCTCACAGTCTGCCCCAGTCATCAGCTGAACAGCTCCTGGCCAAACACCAGCAACTGGAGGATGAGCTTAAAGCAAAATCTGATGTGATTGAAAAATTAAAGGTAAGTGGATACAAATACAAGAACTCTGGTCTTATCTCTAAGAGTTTTTGAGATAGTTAAAGTTCAGAACAATCTCTAGATTTGTTTTAAGAGATACAGGATTTAGTTCTTGATATATTCCATCTAGTGCCATGTGATATTATTCTTTTGTCATGCTATGCATTCAGCTGTCGTCCCACCCCATTCCTGGAAAGCACTCTTCGCCATGTTCCATTTTCTTCCATTGCATGTCATTAGTTGCCATCCTTTCCTAGATAAATAATCATAGGTCATTTAGCCAAGTTGAAAAATATATATATATATTATTCAATTTGCAGAATGAATTGTCTGATGCAGCCAAAGGAAGTGGAATGCCTTCTGTGCTTTCGTATCGTCTTTTTGATGACAAAAATGCTGAAATTGACAACTTGGTTCATCGTCTGGAGGATGTGAAGGCCAGAGTTAAAGAAGTGGCTTTACAACTGTTGCAAAATGGAAGTGTAGAGGAAGCAGTGAACATGGTAAGTATATGATAGCCCTTTAAAGTATCTTTGAAATATTGTGCTGTAATGTCTGAAATCATAGATTCTCTTATTTGATCATTTGCCAACTGCTTGCTGCCACCTCATGCAACATGATTATATATTCCTGTATGGCACATTACTTTGAATATACATTTGGGAGATGATGTACATTGGTGTTTCTAAATTCACCACTCTAGTGTGTCTTTTCTTTTTTTCTTGTCATGAACATGATATAGTGCACTGGATAGTGAAACAAACTATTAGTTATTTGTCTTCCTCTTTGGTTTATAGCTGATTCTCTTATGATGATCAGCATAGATCTAAATGGAAAGTTTTTCATTTACAGCTAAAAAGAATTGCCTCTGATGGGAAGTTCCATGAGACTCTGGATAGTACCTACAACACACACAGCCTGGAAGTGTTGAGGAGAGATCCAGTTGAGGTTTCTCCAAACTTGA
>NC_091551.1:3430807-3438307 GCF_042767895.1 Penaeus vannamei
AGAAGGCTCTGAAAAGCTGAAGAATATGGAAATGGAATTAAGAATGACTAAACATAGTTTAGAGGAGAAAACAGACCAGTTACAACAGGTATGTATTAACTCTTAGGCAGAAGGCTCCCAGTACACTCATGGCTTATTTCCATAATTTGATTTTTCCTCCCAAATAATTTTTTCACAACCAGTGTTTTCCATTTTACTGGGGCTTTGTCAACTGGCTGGTGTATGTGCCTTCTAGTGCTTGGTTGACTGGCAACAGTCGACCATCATGCTCTCAAATGTGAATATTATAAATTCACTTATGGATGTTTCATAGAAATGTGTCAGTAATGATACATGCTCAGGTTGTGTAAATAGTACTTTCTTTACAGTTAAAACAAAAGTACGCTGAACAGGCAGTTGTACTCCGCTATAAAGAAGAGGAATTACTTAAAATGAACACACAAGTGGACCAAATACAGGTGGAGATGAAAGAAAAGTTGTCTCATGCCAACAGAGAACTCTCAAAGATGGAGCAACAATATCAGCGAGAGATATTAGGTGATGAATGATTTGGTATTTTTAAAAAGGTTCTTTTGTTGGAATATTAGTTAAGCTATTTTGTTAAGAAAAAAAGTAGATACATTTGGTTTGATGTTGTCAGTTTTATATCTTACACTGGTCAAACACTGAAATTAGAATGATGTAACTGATATTAATAATATCATCCCTTTGAAGGAAAAAGCATGTAACAAAAACCAATGATTCATTACTAATGTCTTGCAATTTGATATGCTTACAGATGTGAAAGAAGAGCAGATTGTTAGGGAAAAGCAATTATGTAGTGACTATGAGGAACGCATGGCTGATCAGGTGAGTGTTTGTTCTCTTTTCTCTTTTCACTTTCAGATTTAGGGCTAGAAACTTTTCAGCTTGCATGATACAACCTGAATAGTCATAATATTGTTGTGTTTATTTATAGGTTAATATATCCTTTATTTGTAAAAGATTTCCCGATCTTTTACTTTTAACCTACACCCCCTTTACAGGTGAGTGATTTAACCAAACTGGTACGGGACAAAGAAGAGACGATATCCAGGATTCGCCTGTATTACGAGTCTGAACTGAAGGAGGCAGTTGCACAAAAGGACCAAGCGTTACGAAAGGCTTGCGAATGGCGGGAGAAACTGAGAGTGGAAGAAGCAGGCGAACAGAGCAGGGATATTAGTGAGTTTTTTTTATGTAGTTTCTGTAACTTTGCCGTGAAAGTATAGATCACCATTGAATACTTTGAATAGAGTAATCACTAAACACCTGCAACATCTTTAAATTCATTCCATTTGTTTTTCCCAAGATCGTTTGTGTGATTCCCTTGAAGAGCTGAAAGCAGGTGTAGCCCAGGAGGTTAACAAGTCAGACCAGCTGGATACATCTCTGGTCACTTACCTGAAGCAGGGGCAGGATAGGGAGAATGCAGGTCATTCAAACAGAGCCTCTAGCACCTTCAGTGATTTCAGCGAGGGGGATGAGACTGGGGATGTTGTCAACAAGGTCCAGAAACTTATGACGAAGGTTCATCAAGAAGGTGTTCAGGTAATGGTCATTTGAAATACCTGTGATGTATTAAGAATAGTGAAATATGGTGTGGTAATATTGGGTAAGAAATACAATTTTCACCCTTGAATACAGTTTATTAAAGAATGCTATGGAAAATATGGGAGCAGCTTATATATTTTATTTGGGTTTATATTGATGTACTATTAGTTTTTCTTTATGTGTCTAAAAATTTATCTAGAGAGATTCTGTCCTTAACATGAGTGTGAGATGGGTTAATCTTTATAGTTAGAATGCTAATAAATGTTGTTGATTCTATTTTTATACAGGTACTGACTTTGATCGAGCTAATGTTCCTCCAGAAGCACCAGTCACACCTAAATACCACACAAAAGTCTCTCATTAGTCAGACTGGCTTACTGGGGCTTGAATCCCTTGACAACTCTAGTGTTCCTTCAAGGGAAGTGTCGCCAAAATCTGGGCCTAGTGGCATAGATGCACTCGGCAACAGAGAAAGAACACAGCTACTTCGTCGCATGGCGAGTCTGGAGGAGGAGCTTGGCAAGAAGGAGAGAGAGATGAAGGAGAAAGGTTAGTAAAACAATAACATCTCTGGCTTTTTTATTACTTGTTTTCTATGAGGCTGTGTTTACTTCTTTACTACGAACTAAACCAGTGGTGTGAATGATATTCATTTTAATGCTGTTGTCTCTAAATGAAGATTTATGGAACATATAGTGATTTTTCTCACATTTTGTTGCTAAAATCAATTAAAGGAAATGATGGAAATAAGGGAAGAAAAACGGAAGATAAGAGGGATTACAGTTTATACTGAAAGTGGAATTTCCAAGAACCAAGTCAGAGGCAATATGGATAATATGCATTTTGATGTTTTAGCAAATAGCCTTTGTTGATTGGGCATTTTGTTGTTGCAAGAGAGAAGTAGTGTGTGATACAGAAGACAGAAACACAAGACAAGGATAATTTAGTGGGACAGGATTAAGGTTGTTAGGCAAAAAGTACAAAACTTTGAATATATTTATTTTATATGAATCATTCTAGTTTTTTTTTTTTTCTCTCTCTCTCCAACAGTTGAACAGCTAGAATTCCGCCTGGAACAAGAAGAGATAGCAGCAGATGAACTGAAATTGAATTCTGAAGCTGATAAAAGAAGAATAGAGAAGTTGAGCGAGCAGTTGCATCAGGAAAGACTGTCAGGGGCGGATCAGATCTCAGAAATAACATTTTTACGATCTCAACACACTGCCCTGCAGATACAACTACAAAAAGTGCAGGAGGAAAGGAATCATATAAGGTAATTGGTATTTTGTGTACTGTAATCCATTTTTCATCTAGTTGTTTTTCTAGTGCTCTTCATGTTTTCATGCATATATATTAAAGACACCAAATATAATAATTTCCTGGACTTATGTGCTTGTAGCTGTCCAATAAATCATGATTTGATGTAAGATTTTTTTCTTTCTTTCTTTCTTTTCTTTTGATGTTTTAATACCTTTTTGTGTGTGTCTGCTGCACATAACTTCCTCACTGATTGCAGTATGATAGTTTGGGTGATTTTATTCAGTTCATGATTTTCATATCTTTGTTTGTGTGTGTGTGTGTGTGTTTTGTTGTGTTTTGGTGTGTTTTTTTCATCATCATTTAATTTTATGTTACAGAGAAAGCTTGGATAGCACTCAGAAACAGATTGAGACTCTGAGAGCAGACCTGCAGGCAGAGCGCAGTAATTTCAGCAATGTTTCAAAAGTACTTAATCAGCAGCGTCGTTTGTCTTCCACCACCAAGAATCAGCAGAATCAAGTCATCATGGTGAGAATTGATGAATAGATCAGTATGAAATGTTTCAGGATAATACAGTGAGGTTTGTCGTTCACTGAAGTCCGTCCTTTACCATTTGAAGACAAAGAATGAAGTGATAGCGAAGGGAAATAAAAGAATGAGGATATATTTTGTATGTTCAAGTAAAAATATGATATATTTTCAAATAGAGCAGTGCTAAAAGGAATAAAATTTACTAATGACTAAGTATTATCTGTAAGGATGACTATCTGCATTTGTTATGGAGTGCATCCCCAATATCTGGTGATACACATTTTTACATTTGAGATCTCGAAACTAGATTACTCCTTTGTTTCTTGAATCATTTGAGATCTGAGCTCCTATTAATTCCAGCATTTAAGTATCTAGTATATTTTTTTGGTTTTAGAAAATGAAGGGTAATAAAAGATAACCACTCTATTAGGTAAGAAGGCACAACTTGGTATGGCAAATATATTATGATATTTCCTTTCCTTTCCTTCCCTCAATGCAGGACCTGCGGGAAACTTTAGAGAAGGAACGAGAGAAGATCCTAATGCTCCGTGCTCAGCTGAATGAAGCTGTAAACAAACAAACAAGTGTAAAATCAGGCACTGGCAGGGCTTCAGCGCGAGCTAGAAACACAGATATTTTGGAGAGTCACATCAGGTCCCCAAGTGAAGATGTTAAGGTAATGCAAATGTCTGTGGTTGTTGTTGTTGTTGTTCTTCTTCTTCTTCTTCTTCTTCTTTTTCTTTTTCTTCCCTTTATGAGTACTACTTAAGGGGGAGCATTTTGTTCATATATCTTTTTTCTCTCAGGCCTTTTTTTCATCTCCTCCTCCTCCTCCTCATTTGATTATAGGTGTTTTCTACATGTTGATTTAAAGTGTACATCATGTTCATGAAACATAGTCTTAGAGTATGCTAAGTGTTGGAAATTCCACATCCCCAGGTGCAGCTAGTTATTGAACAAGAAAGAGTTGCTGAATTGCAAAGATCACATGATAAGGAAGTCATGAAAGTTCAAAACCTGACAGAACAGTTAAGGATTGAGAGATCCTCCTCAAAGGCTCTGTTGATGGAGGAGCAAGCAAAAAATTCAGAGTATACCAAACTGATCAGAAACTTGGAAGGAGACAGAGACAAGCTCAAGAGACAGGTAAAGATGCTTAATTTCTGAGCATTGACATATAACTTGGTTGAATTTAGTTTCATTGTTTTATGATAATGAGGTGGGGAAATTTTGCAAATAAAAGTTATTTGGTTCTTTATTTTTTTTCACTGTTATTTTTCATCAGATCTCCAGTGATCGCGAGAGAATACAGCACCAGGAGTCGAGGATTCAAGAGCTAGAAAGTGACCTAACAAAGCTAGAGGCGGAATTGAGAGCCCAAGCAGCTGCCCACGAGATGGCATCCCACAGGGTCAGGGAAGGAGATGCACAACTCCATGCGTCTTATACTTCTGTACTAAACAAGCTGGTTAGTATCTGTGGGGACTGGGTGCATTTATGTATGTGTGGATCCTAGTGTCTTTTGGTCCATCAGTTTCTCAGTGTCAGTCTCACAGTAAATGTATGCGCACGTTTGTACTACAAACAATATATTATTTCTCTTTATTTTTACTTATTTTCCCAAGGGTGAGGCTGAGGCAGAGGTCTGTTCACTCCGTCTCAGAAACAGCCTGCTCTCGAAGGATCTAGAATTAGCCCGTGAAAAGGAAATGCAACTTCAGCAGGAGTTGAACACGGAGAAGATGGCCATCAACAGACTGGGTCTTCCTGCTCTTGCAAAGATAAATGTAAGATTTTTTTTCTGTTTTTGCCTTATTTTGTGTTCCTTTATTGTGGATGATTTTGCAGAAATAGAATAATGGAATAATTTAAATACAATTTCCCATACTAGTTGCATCTCTTTCCCATTTCGCAGAATTTGAATGAATACTTTGAGCTGCAGCTAAAGGAAAACGTTGAGCTTTGTAAATCAGTCCTAAGGTTGACAGACAACCGCCATGCAGCACGTTTGAAAATTGTTAGTCTGGAGGCCACGATCACAGATCTCACTGAACAGTTGGTTAAGGCTAAGACAGTAAGTTCGTTTATGAGGTTGCTGTTCTTGAATTAGATTTACTTCATTGTGAATTGGACGCTGAAAAAGCAGAATTTTTTCTCTCTCGCTTTCCATTTCCTTCAAACTCCTTTTTATTTCATTGAGAAGTATTCCACACTATAAGACTAATTAGCTGTAATGAATAGATTGTGAAATTTAAAGTATGAACATCTTCCTATCTTCAGCTTATCTCATTTTTTAATTACCTTTTTTGTATGTTACTTTCATCTTCATTGAAATATCTATGCCTCTAGCAAAGGACACTATTATGAAATATTAAGTTTATTCCAAATCAACAAAGATCTAATTGGTAAACCTTAGAGCATAGCATGATTTCAATGTTCTCAGAATCTTTTTGTCCTCTTACTAAGAACAAGAAGTATGTGACTTGGTTTGTAAAATTGTATAGTATTTGGTCAACAACATCTCAAATCTCTTTCCACAGGCTGCTAACTCAAGCCCAACACCAGAAAGAATTCTTCGCAATGAGCGCTCAATCTGGGAGACAGAACGGACAGCCTTGCAGTCACTTATCTCACGCAAAGATGCTGAACTTGTGAGGTTGCGGAGGGAAGCAGAATCACGACTTAGCAATCAGAACTTCAGCGCCCCAGCAGATGACTCAAGGGTGAGAATAATGTGTTTAATTTTAATTATTTGATATATATATATATATGTATGAAGAAAAATTCTCCCTGAGTCTTCCTTGCCACTCATTACAGTAAATAAAAAAATTATATGATCACAGGTTCAGTACATCTATGGAAAGTACTTACGAAGCGAGTCATGGCGCAAGGCACTTGTCTATCAAAAGAAGTACCTGCTTGTGGTGCTACAGGGCTATGAAGCTACGGAACAGAATACCTATTCTCGCCTCCATGTGATGGCTGAGCGAGTGTATGGTCCAGGGATTAGCTCTTTGAGAGCGTCTCAGCCGAGGGGGCAGCCAAATCGTAGCTTTAGGTAAATACTTTTCTTTTTTTATTATTTTTTGATCTTATAATGTTTTATCCTATTATTATTTCTCTTCTATGAAATTTATTTTTCCTTATTTCCTCTTAATGCATAATCATTTTTTCATCCTTTTCATTCCTTCACGCTACTAAAAAGAGGAATATTTTGATAATGATGGTAATTATAGGGGAAGTTCATTTGAATGATTTTTATTTTCAGGGTGCGTGTGTTGGTAGTGATAGCTTGTTGCAGAATGAGATATTTGGTTCAGAGATGGAAGAGAAGTAGAAGACTAGGCTCACAAATTCTCCTCCCTAACCCACCCACATCGGCAGTTGGGACTCCAGGTTTGTTTCATATTTCGTCAATCTAATCAGAATTGTAAATTTTCATTTGATATTGATACATTATGAAATAGCAGTGAGAATAGTGGTGATTATTTGGAATATGTGAGATAGTGAAGTATTTGCACATAACCTACACACAATCTCCTGTGTACTTAGTATATCACTATATTACTTATAATACCTGTAGATGCTATGTGAAATAGTTACTATACTTAGGACTAGAAAAGTAACAGACTATGGGACCATTGGTCCCAGAAAATATTTTGAATCCCAGAAAGAAAATATAAAAAAATAGAATATGCGATTTATTAAAAGTAGTACTAAATTCTTGAGAGAGAAAAAATCAACTTAATGAAAAGCATAACAGGAAGAAGAGAAAATTGTAAACAATATTGATATGTTACACTGTCTTCCTCATGGTGCAGAAAATTTTCAATATTTCATGTACGAGCCCAGATTTTTTTTCCAGCCCTGGCTATGCTGTATGAGGGAATAATGATCAGGGGAAAAAGTCCATATGCAGCACATGTGCAGCCAACCATATAGCAACACTGACTTTTTCTCTCTGTGACATGTATGATAGTACATTTTAATTATCTGAAAGAGAAATATAAAGCACAGGATATTTAGAATTCACTTAAAATCATTGAAAGGATGTGAATATATATAAGAACAGCTCTCAAACAACAATTGCTGGAGGGGCAGTGATGGATCTGTGCAGTGGTAGGAGGCTACAACAGG
>NC_091551.1:3453307-3485807 GCF_042767895.1 Penaeus vannamei
TTTTTTTTCATAGTTGGGTCTAAGTTAACTCTTATTTGTGGTATGGGTTGTACTGACGGTGGATGAGATCTCTTACAACTAATAGCTTTAAATTTTAAGTGAAAAAATGTATAAAACAGCGATAAGATTTGAGAAACTAATCCAAGATGAAAGAATGAAAAATGTAATTCCAAATCTCATTCATCCTCGATTTGCTCTGCAGGAATGGGCAAAATTTGTAAGGACAGTTGACCCAGACATCATCACAGGTTACAACATCAACAATTTTGACATGCCCTATCTGCTCAATCGGGCAAATCACCTGAAATCTGAGACATTTTCCTTCCTCGGCAGAATCAAAAGCATCAGGTGTGTATGAAGACAATTTATTTTCATGATTTACTCTTTGATTTTTCTCTTTATTTTAATTCCTTTTTTGTTGTTGTTGTTGATCGTGAAGGAATGTTACAGATTTATTTATAAGAGGCTAGATGTGTCTTAATACAGTAAGACACATCTAGCCACTTATAAATAAAATGTTACAGATTTATTTATAAGTGGCTAGATGTGTCTTACTGTATTACTTTAGTGATTCTATACTAAATATACATTAAGTTGTCCACTCTGACACATGCAGATGGTCATGGAATTTTTGTAATTAGAAGCCACAAACATAGTTATCATTAATAGATGCTTGTACTAAATATTTATGGTTATTTCAGGTCTGTGATTAAAGAGTCAGTGCTACAGAGTAAACAGATGGGAAGGAGGGAAAACAAGTCAATCAACACAGAAGGAAGATGTCAATTTGATCTTCTCCTTGTAAGTTGTGTTTGGTTTACTATTGTTGATATGCTTTGTAGGTTTTGCACTTCCCTTTTAGAGACTATGAATAAAAATCACAGTGTATTAGTTTGGGTTAGTATTTGAGTGTTGTAGGGTTATTGGTCTGTGCTGGTCACGTTTTTCGGATTACAAAGAAATGATGAACAGATATCCTCGCTCCACAGGTCTTGGTACGAGATTACAAGCTCAGGTCCTACACATTGAATGCTGTGTCGTACCATTTCCTGCAAGAACAGAAGGAAGATGTCCACCATTCCATCATCTCGGAGCTTCAGAATGGCAATCCACAAACACGCAGAAGGTACACTCATAACCCTATGTTGTGATCCCTAATAATGATTTTTTTTAGCATGAAAGACATATTTTTATGTTGTTGTATTGCTGCTGAATAGAAAATTTGTTCAGTGTTTTGGCTTAGTTTGTAATTTATGAAGAGGAAAAGTAGAGAGTTATAAGATACTAAAAGATGGTGATGTAGTGTGAGTAGTTTGAATCTTCAAAGCACATTAATAGTTTTTTTGCATTGCATATAAGTAAGTTTAGATATATTCGAACTTTATATCTCAAGTCAAGTGTTTAGTGAATATTTAATGTCTCTTGATAAACAATTTTTAGTATTAGTTTCTAAGTTTATTTCTGTTTTGGCTTTAGATCCATTTTTACAGATTTTTATGACCTGATAACCAAACTTTTTCATCTTTCTCAATTCAGGTTAGCCATATACTGCCTGAAAGATGCTCTCCTTCCCTTGCGTCTGTTGGATAAACTTATGTGTATCATCAACTACATGGAGATGGCTCGTGTGACAGGAGTCCCCCTGTCCTACCTCCTCACCCGTGGCCAACAGATTAAAGTCGTATCACAGCTGCTGCGAAAGGTAGATGTTTTATGTAGGAATAATCAAGTAAAGGATAAATGTCATGTATATGATGAGAAGGGTTTGACTTGCTTGTTTGCTCTTATCCAGGGAATGCAATATTATATGACAACTTTGACAATTTTTTGGGATATGACTTTGTACATACATCAACTAGGGATATAAGTGTACAGGCAGTTTATTCTGTTAGATATATTACATTAAATGAAACCAAACATTAATCACAACCATTTTTACCATTAGGCAGCGGAACAAGACCTCGTCCTCCCAGTCCACAAGAGTGCAGGAGACGATGAGTATGAAGGAGCGACCGTCATTGAACCCCGCAGAGGCTACTACAACGTCCCCATTGCGACACTTGATTTCTCCTCTCTGTATCCATCTATTATGATGGCTCATAACCTCTGCTACACAACACTCTTGTCTAGTCCTGCTAAGGCTAATGAGTTAGGGTGAGTGGATTGTATAGATGCTTTTTTGATGATGATTTTCAGTTTTATGTGTTCATGTGATTTCCAGATAGTGGTGATGATGTATGATCAGTGTTTTCTTTCAAGATGTTTGTAAAAATGGATATATTTTTGAGAAGGCAACTAAAGTTATTGATTTATATTTTTTTCAATAAGTAATTTCCAAGTAGCCTTTCCTACAATGTTTTTTTTGTTTCTCAAACACTTAAAAAGTTTAGCTCATATACAGTAATTTAGCACCATAATTTAGAGTTTGTTTTTAAATGCTTTCAGACTCGAAAGTGACGAGTTCATCAAAACCCCGTCAGGAAACTACTTTGTAAAATCAACCAAGAGGAAAGGTTTGCTGCCTGAAATTCTGGAGTCTCTCTTGGCAGCAAGGAAGAAGGCGAAGAATGACCTAAAGAACGAGACCGATCCCTTGAGAAAGAAGGTGAGGGGCGTCAAAGCTTTTGTGAAGATATTCTTGGAGATATGTATTTAATGTTTTTTTTTTTTCTTCTTCTTCTTCTTTTCCCTCAGAAGGAAGAGATAGGAGAAAGGGAGGGAAATTATAAAAGCCCATTTTTATAATCATTGTGTATTATCCTCATGATGGAGATTCCTCTTCCCTGTTTCTCACGCACAAATGTCTTCCCATAGGTGCTGGATGGTCGTCAGTTGGCTTTGAAGATATCTGCCAATTCTGTGTATGGTTTCACTGGAGCTCAAGTTGGCAAACTGCCATGCTTGGAAATATCTCAGGTAAGAGAGAGAGAAACAATGAAAATTTACTTTTTGAAGGATTATTCTATAGATTTAACATGTGTGATAGGCATCATATTGTGCCATTACTGTGCTGGACTGTGTTGTGGATGGCACTGCATCAAATATAACCCAGAGTAACTTCTTGAAGTACCAGTTTGTAATTTTGATAAAAGATTTAGTATCCATTTCAATTATATCAATAAAAAGGGAAGTAATAGTTTGTTTTTTTGATTTTTTAATGGAAAAATAGACTGAAGGTTTTAGGGTTTTCCATTTTAGAAGAACTTGCAGAACAGATATTAGTATGCTGGAATTTAGGAAATTGAATCCAAGAGACATGCAAACAAAGTAATATTGATGGGATGGTGGCCAAGGAAAAAAAATGTACTCAGTAAAAAAAGTGACAAGTGCATCCTCCTGTAGGTAATGGTACCATTCTTTAAACAATACCTAAAAGAAATAGTTACCCAGAGAAATACACACCTAATGCTATCTGAAAGCAAGGATTCCCCATCAAGTCACCTCATCAGCATTTAGAGAAAGAAACCTAAAAAGTAACCCAGGACCAGTAGCTGTGGGAGGGATTCTGCAGATGAGCCAAAATAAAGCCACTTGAAATGAATTAATGGAATCAGTTACCAGTACATTATAATTTTTTCTTATTGTACTTGGTGAGAAAGGTTCACATTGAAGATATCTGGTTCAAATATTGTTTGTGAAATACTGGCAACTGTAATGAAAGAAGGTATGACATACCACTTCGAGGCAGCAACAGTAAGAAATTCATACCAAATTAAAGAAGTAGACAAACCAATTTGAAGGCTATAATCCAGCATGTATTATGGAATGATTGTACTTTTTTATTATTATTATTATTATTATTACCAAAGATTTAACCTTTTCCATAGGCAGCCTTGTGGTAATGTTTTTCTCTCAGCAAGATAACTGTGAATGATAAAACTAATAAGCTATAAAGATGATGACAAACTCTTCTTAATGTAAGGAGTTTTTTTTTTTTCTTTCTTTCTCTCTTTCTTTTCTTTCTTTCTTTCTTTTTCTTTCTTCCTTTTTCTTTTTCATTTGTTTTCTTTCTTTCTTTCTTTCTTTCTGTCTGTCTTTATTTCTATTACTGACATAATTTTCCCCTCTCCTTGGCAGAGTGTAACAGCATTTGGACGAATGATGATCGCGTTCACAAAGGAACAGGTTGAGGGGAAGTACACTTTGGAGAACAATTACCCAAGTAACGCAGAGGTCAGTGCAGTCTAGAATAGAATGCCCGTGGATGGTGGAGCGATGTTGGTCCTTTAAGGATATTGCATGGAGAGAGTACTTTATGTGTTAGGATATTTTTCCTTGAAGATTAGAGCTGAAATACCTGTATGTTTATGGAATGTATATCTGTTATTGGTATGAATCTGTTTCTTATTGATATAAATGTCTGATTCTTCTTAGAGGTAAATGATTTAGAATTTCCTTGAAAGAATACCCTTTTGCAGGTAAAAGTTTAGTCATGCATTAGATTCTTCATATTATAAACAAATAGTTAGTCTGTGTTAGTGTCAAAAACTTCTTCATATTACTAAGATCATAACTTATGATTAGTTGCATGACTAAAACTGCATTAGAAATTTCTCTTTATGCAGTTATCATAATATTTTATATTACATTAGTTATGTTATATATTAGTTAGCTTTTTTGTAGTTGCAAGGAAGAGAACTTCAGCAAAAGGAAAGAAGAGAATCCAAGTACATCCATTACTCTCATGTGTCCTAAGAAAAGCTGTGTCCATTCCAGGTCATTTACGGCGACACTGACTCTGTGATGGTGAAGTTTGGCGTGGAGACAGTGGCTGAGGCTATGGAGCTAGGGAAGGAGGCTGCTGCTTATGTCACAGAAAAGTTCCTGAAGCCAATCAAACTCGAGTTTGAGAAAGTAAGTTCACTGGAAGCTTCAAAGTTTTTGGCGTTTGTTACGGGCTTGATTTTGTGCTCCTGTTGATTTTTTTTCTTTGATAAATTTATTCTTTTATTTATGGTAGTGTTTTATGTAATTTTTATTAATTGAATACTGCATATTTGAATTAGAAAATATATAGGATAATGATATATGAACAGTAATTATATATTTTCATACAATTGGAAGAGACATGCCCAGTATAAAGCTTTTGGATTTTCAAAACAAACACCAATAATGATCATCTTATCAGCATATTACATGTAGAACAATGGCTGAAGTGCATGTCTATCCCAATTTAGCCTATCAGTGAGATTGACATTAATGTGTATTTACAAATTAATTGTCAACACTCGGGTAACTAATTTTCCTTTCACTTGATTTTGTTTATATTTGATAATACCTCCTACTTTCAGGTGTATTTCCCATATCTGCTGATCAACAAAAAGAGATATGCCGGCTTGTACTTTACTCGGCCAGAAGTCCACGACAAGATGGACTGCAAGGGTATTGAGACCGTGCGACGTGACAATTCTCCCATCGTTGCAAATTTGATCAACACTTGTCTCCAGAAGATCTTGATTGACAGGTATGAAGAAATTTTTGTAGAAGTTTGTGAAATGATCTGTACCTGATGTATGACAGCCATGTGGGATTTTGAATTGTTGTATTTACATGTGGTTTTCTGGTCTTTAGAAAATTAGATCTGCCTGCTAATAGAGTATAGTTATAGATATACAATAACATTTATTTACAGTTTATGAATATGAAATAAATAGTCTGTTACTGCACTAGTAAAATAAAAATAATGAATGGATTTAACACTGAATCAAATGTTCTATTTTGAAAAAAATTAGGAATCCAATGGGAGCAGTAGACTATGCCAAGCAAACGATTTCTGATCTCCTGTGTAATCGCGTGGACATCTCCAACCTCGTCATTACAAAGGAACTGACAAAGACAGAGAAAGAATATGCAGCTAAACAAGCTCATGTAGAGCTTGCCAACAAGATGAAGAAGAGAGATCCAGGCACGGCTCCAAAACTGGGCGATCGAGTTCCTTTTGTGATCATTGCAGGAGCGAAAGGAACACCTGCTTATGAAAAGGCTGAGGTAATTTTAGGCACCTTTTGCCCAATTAAGTACTTTTCTTAATTGAATGAGTGTGTGGGTTCATCTATTTGTCTATTTTACATGTGCCTGTCTCTGATTCATAGCATAAACATACTTTTTTCTTCACAGGACCCCATTTATGTGTTAGAGAACAGCTTGCCCATTGACTACGAATACTACCTGACCAATCAGCTGAGCAAACCCCTTTTGCGAATTTTTGAGCCCATCCTAGGAGAGAAGGCAGAATCACAGCTACTAAGTACGTTGATTCCTCTCGATATCTGTTCCACTATCAAAGTAGTTAACTGAAATTTTAGTTGAATAGTTTCTCTGTGCAAATTAGAGTTTGATATCTGAATCAGTGACCCCTACCATACTGTCTATTATGTTTTTATATTTAAGTATGCTTTTGTTTGTTATTTTTGTTTTTCTCTTCAATGGTGTTAACAAAATAGTTCTGATGATATTTAGGTTTCTGTATTCTTACATTAACAGAATTAGCCTGTAAGAACAATGTTTTAGAGACACTTTATATAAATATAGGAGAAAATATTGTGCTTTGTTAAGAAGTTAGGGTAGCTTTATTTACTTCTCTGCCATCTTGATGTGGCGCTAGCTTGTCAGCTGTTTTGAAATGCGCGGTTAAACTGTTACCAATCGCCCATGAAATAAACTCCACCCTCAACTTATGCTTAAGTTATCTGTCTCCAAGATTGTTGGTGGGAATACTTGTCTATTGCTTTTAAAACTCAAGTATGTATATGCTGTGTGTTACTTTGACATTTCTATGCTCTCCAAGAACTGTTATGATTTGTATTTTATAGAAAGACACTTCCACAAGTGTGGCATCACTGAACAAGGCTTGTCTGCCTTGGAAAGCATTTTAAGCAGGGAACGGTACAGTTCTTGACCTAACAGCAAGAAGTCTTGCCCAAGCACTCCCCTGTTTATAACGCTTTATGTGTTTCCTCATACACCAGTTGCTTATGGTTTATTAATATTTGTAACAGAGGGAGATCACACCAGATCAAGAATCATAACACACAGCAAAGTAGGAGCCATGGCAAAATTCATCACCAAAAAGGCCTCTTGCGTTGGCTGCAAAGTCCCAATTACTTCAGCATCTGAAGCATTATGTAAACATTGCAAGGTAAGTTTCTTCCTATTGATAGCAACCCCTTAGTATCAGGGCTTGTATGTGGACATATGGTTGATTTATACTGAGTTTTGTTCACCCTGTTTACTACCCACATACCTGTGTGTTTCTCCACACCCTTACCTCATCTCAGTTTGGGCTCAATGTTTCAATCTCTCAATGTTTCATCTGTATGAGAGCACATTTGGGGCATTTTTAATTCGACCATGCTCATTAAAAAACAATTTCCATTAAAGCTGCTAGTTGTATGGAAGAGATAAGTTGCACAAAACTGCATTTAGGATTTAATTATAATCTTGTTAAAATGATGAGGCTAATTCTATCAATATTTATAGATTTTTATGAATTTTTCTCTGCAATATTAAGTACTAAAAGTCTTAAAATAGATAAAAAACAGAGTACTAATGTTATCATATGATTAGTACTTACTAATAATCTTGAGAGAGCCCCAGTGCTATAAAAATCACCTCCACAATGTTGTAACGTATGGCCTGTGTTGTTCTCAGATGCGAGAAGGCGAGATTTACATGCAGCACATATCAACTTTAGGAGCTTTGGAAGAAAAGTTTGCACGGTTGTGGACACAGTGTCAGCGATGTCAGGGATCCATCCATGAAGAAGTTATCTGTACTAGGTATGTATTCATTTTATTATTTTGTCAATGATCATTATTCAATAACTTTGATTATGTAAGTTTATATATTTATGCTAGTAAAAAGTTGTTTTCTTTTTCTAATCACTCCCTGCCCCCCCCTTCCAGCCGAGACTGTCCGATTTTCTACATGCGCAAGAAAGTACAACTGGAGTTGGCTGATCAAGACAAAGTGATACAGAGATTTGGAGCTCCTGCGTGGTGAAGAACTAAGAAGTGTTGATAAAATGTTCAAACGTTTCCTTAGTATTGAATGATAACAAGTGCCTGATAATGGAGTGACCGTTGAAACTTTTTTATCAGTTATGTTTGTAAGGGATAGTAATGAAATTTACTTTACTTCCAAGTTTATATTTTACAAAGTATTACAAAAAACATGATGTTTTCCTTGAAATCAAATCCTTATTTTACATAAATCAATATACATTATACATATATGGAATATACATTTTATTTACATGACTTACATATATGTATACATATGCATATGCATATGTATCAGAGTATACACATACATATAAACATACATATATATATATATATTCTCATAACAAAAAGGGAAAAAAATACACTGCAGTGCTTTCTGCAATGAAATACAGGCAGTAAAATAAGTGTTCACTTGAGAAGAGCTCTGCAATGATCTCAGGCAGGGATGTGATTCTGCAACAAGTATTTGCAATGAGGTGAATACAAGGCTCTCATGCATTCTATGCAACATTATAGCATTTTTTGTTTGCTTTCTTGGTATGAGCTTATTTGGGCATATTTTACATAAAGTAAGCTAACAGGTCAACCAAGAAGTTGGCATTATTGCATAATTTGTTATTGTCAACAGTGTGATATGAAGACATGAATAAGATGATTAAAAGATAATAAATTTAAAAATTGATAAAAATATAATTTAAGCAGCAGCACTGAATAAACAAAAAAAAAGTACAGCTCAGATCTTCTATTTAATTTGCAAATGCTGTTTAACATGATTAATGATCCTAACAGGCTTAAAGTTCACGTCAGTCAGCAATGCAGTATCAGTTTCACACACCTACCAACACTAAGCATCTTATGACTAGCATTTCCACTGTTAATCCACATTTTCACAGCCTGAGGTAGTACAAATTGCATATTAGATATATTTATTTTTTATATTCACCTGTCCAGTCTTTAACCAATATCTCCATCATTTAATTATAGAACATCTCTTACTTTTCTCATAAAAGATTCATTATAGGTACAATTGTAAGAGTACTGAACTGTCTAAACTAAAATTCACTGGCAGTTATACAGACTTGTACTATGAATGTAATTACTGAATGATGTTAATTCACTGATGCTGGAATGATACATATGCATGCCATGTTCACTAATTTTAGTCATGTAATTTTGTTTACACACTGACTTCACAAGTGCTCAGTTACAAAGGAGTCAGCCAACTTGAATTCAAATGTTTACTAAATCCCTTGAATTTTCTGAAGAATATTCAGAATATGGTGAGCATGTGAGCTCAGGCATGCCTAGTAACCGACTCCTTGGTGACCTAAGTGCTTGTGAAGCTACCTATGTATAAACAAAACTGACAAATTAAAATTACAGTGGACTGCATGTACTTCCCATAAGTGGATTAAATTATTATGATACACTGAGTTTAAAGTTACATTCATTACCAGTCAATGTTCTTTAGACAATTAAAGAACAAAATTGTATAACATTGATTTATTTACACTTAATATCATTCAACTAAATTTCTAATAATCAAAATTTCACAAAATGAGATTCATTCTATGGTGACAAACTCTCAGGAGCTTTAAAATTTATTTAAAAGCTGTTGCTTAACTGCAAGATCAAAACAGGTGAACACACAAATTAATTATACATATACATAACCTTTTCTAAGTATATATATGAAAAAAAAAAAAAATAAATAAAAAATAAAGAGACAGGATTGCAACTACCCAAGCTTCACACTTTCAAACAGACTCAGTATACAAAATATAATGCCTTACATACAGATTTACATATATGTAACTAGGGGAAAATTATATATATAAAAAAAGAATCTTAATGCCTCCACATTAAAGCATTATTATGTACTCTTCTGAATATGTAGTTATATTCAGGGCATCATGCAGAAGAGCTACCACCTTCCATTGCTCTATAGATTCTGGGGGTAACTTAACTATATCACTATTATTATTATTATTATTATTCCCACATCACAGTGCAGTATTTCGTTGACTGCAATTCATACATGGCAAGGCAATGAGTACTATGAACACATTTACTGCTCAAAGAAAAAAAAATATTTACAATCACTGGCAGTTTTAAAACATAGAAAGCATATATTCAAATAAGCAAATTACAAAATAAGAAATGTATATGTTTTTATAAACAATAAATACCTCGAGGGTGCCATCATGCTTCTTAGAGACAAAAACCTAAATGACAGTACCATTCATTAGTTTTGAAATGATGTATGACAATTCATTCTTGCTTCTAACAGAAGTGTAGACCTACACACACAAAAATAGCCTCTGATATCTTTCAGACAACCACCTTAACATAAAAAAGCTGTAATTTAATTGATTTCCCTCTGATAAACTTATATTACGCGCTACAGTAGAGGTGGCAATATTGACCTAACATCCCATCGAACTTGAGATCACGTACTCCAGGCTTTCCTGTGGAGAAAACCCTAGCTCAAAACTCTTCTAGCATGCACAGGCTTTTTGATGATTATTTTGATTTGAAGGGTATCTAGAGCTACAAGGCGTGCAGGACTCAAAAAAGAGGTGATACAAACACTTGACTGACAATCGTCTGAATTTCTAAATATGGTTTGTTGCACACTGAAGAGAAGTATGTGAATGTATTTCACACATTCATTTTTTTTATCTTCTCTGTCTATCAACTTAAGATAAGTCTAGGTGTTCAAGTTCATGTGGAATAACCTGAATTAGGTTCCTGTGCAGAATGCTCTAAATTACTGTCTTGGATGGATAAATTACATACTGCTTTCTTTTCATTTTTTTTACAATACTGTACTAACTTTACAAGCTTTGGCTGTGTCTTATGAAAAAATAATGATAACAAAAGAAAGAATGAAAAAATAGTGAATCTCTTATGTAACATTTGTTATATATGGGCACCATGAACATGGGTGAGGAATATAGAGAATTTATTACTTTTACACCAAATATACACGCACACATACCTTCACACTGACTTCAGTTAGTGGTCCATTGTGATAAAAACATTTTTGGTCTTTGGAAATCTTCCCTTTGTAATATTTTTCTCCATTTCTTTTTTATGGCATTGCCTACAACCCCTGCAATGTTGCCAAGTAATATAATATTGTGACATACAACTGACATTTTTATATTCAACTGTAAAGAAATAATTTGCTGAATATTACTGCCAAAGAAATGGTATCTTCTTAGAAGCACTTTAAGGTTCATGAATCTCCTCTCCAGAATCTTCATGTCTGCACTGAACTAATAAAAAAAGTAAATCCCTTTTCTTTGGTTCTAAACCATTCCAAATCCTTCAGATCCTTCTTTGATAGCCAACAGTAAGGCCTTTTCAAACTGCTCATAGCTGTCGTAATCTGGCAGACAAAGTTGATTAAAGCTGAAAATAAAATTTTGCCATTAATAAAATTGAAGACCATAAATCAATACAAATCTGTAGCAACTATTTGCATGGAGCATATGAAGCATTTCAAAACTATCCTGGTACTAAGATAAAACCCTACACAGGAAGAGAAAAAGGCATTTGAGCAACAATAAGAGATAGGCCAGCCAGAACAAAAGCCTAACAGTATTAATGACATACAATGGATGAAATTTGCTACATTTGAAGATGAAAATGAGCAATTTGTTAGTAAACATGTATGGCAAAACAATGATAAATTGAATAACTGAAGACCTACATACATTATATACAGAAGGGATATAAAACTTGGAAATCACTGACTATATACTATGATCTGCCCTCCTCTAAAGACAAATCTCTAGTAACCCTAAGTACATTTGGAAGCTAATCTTAAGAATCATATTCCAACAACTCACCCTTCCCTAAAAACCAATAAAATAAAGCTTTATTGTAGACAGTGTACCTACCAAGTATGAGCAGTGGGTAGCACACCAAATGTATGAGCAGCTGAGATTTGGAAGCGGGGGGACAGCTGCGCGAATCCACCAGGGGGGAGACGGGAACACCCTGTAGTGAATTGAAGGAGTCGTGCCATCTCCTCCTCTGAAAGATAAAAGACTGTTAAGTACAGCAGCTCTCTTCTATTATGTTGACTTGTAATACGATTTTGTAACATACTCGACCTTCATGTTAACTTTGTGAAATTGTGCTGTCAATGAAATATATCCATAAGATTTTATTTGATATCTGTATCTGGAAAATAAATGGTGGTCAGTTTTGAACTCTCCATTAAATTGTAATATAACACCTGAGACATATTCTCTGACTCAATCTGTTAAACCAGAAGACTTACCAGTAAAGTTCGAAACAGCTGTCCAGAACCAGTACAGTACACGTCGAAACTCTGGAGATGATCCATTCACCTCATGGTTGGCTTTGAAGTCTGCAATGCTGTACTCCTCAATTCCACACATTAGTAACTGAAAAGTTGGGAAGAAAATGCAAATCTCTGAGCTGCTCTGATTTAGTAATAATGGTCATTTTATCATATCTCCATTCAAGATACAGAAAACAACTTCACAGGACTGACATTCCAAATGTTTTGAGCTGAAACACTGAAAATGTCAGAGCATAAACAACGGATTTGCAGATTTAACTTACCTCTAATTCATTTTCATCAAATATGCATAGTAGGTTGTCTGGAATAATCTCATTTAAACCAGCTAAGAAGGCATCCACTTCATTACGGACTCTTGCAGAAAGTCTAAACTGCGCAATTGCATCTAAATACTGAAGTCTATTGTTGTTTGTCACCTGACGGTTTGTTCCTCCAGGCTCCAGCTCAACAACCTTTTACAGGAAGAAAAAGGATACTTTTAATGCACTTTCTCAACAAAAATTACCCCTGTGCTGAATTGAAAACATGTATATAGATTTTTTCCCACATAATATATGCTTCTATCCTCTTCTTAGTACTGAACCCATTTTTACCTTGATCTGTCCAGTGGCATGTATATACTCTTCAATGAAGAACAGTTCATCATCCAGCTTGTCCACTCCATGTTCTAGCAGATGACGTATCTTTCCATTGTACAGTTCAGGGTCATCTTGAGCAAAGTGCTGGGGGTCAAGAGGCAAATGATGCTAAATTTGTATGCGAGTTATACATCAAAGAATGAGAAATGTTCTGTGGGTTAAATGACAAATCATGGTGAATTTATGATTTCTATATTACACAACTACACAGATAAACAGAAAAAAGAGAAAAGCAACAAGAAACAGAAACACAGAAAAAAAAGATAAGATATGTAAAATGCTTGCTTACCTTGTAGTGCACCCGCAGCCCAATCAGCTGTGCCAGAAACGATCTTGTGAACCTTGCCCTCACAGTCTGTCTATAGCCACTTCCAAGGGCCGACTCATATAGGCACTTCCCCACAACCCTCCCGGCAAATTCATAGTGTTTTAATTTTAGATGGGGAGGTCTGTCTGGATTTGGGTGGACTAAAGCTTGCTGGCCTTCATGTAAACTAGTGAAGAGACCATTATTATTGTCAAATAACTGAGCACAGATAAGCTCAAACCACTCGCGCCTCACACCCCCCCAGTCCAGGCCCTCCTCCCCCTGGAACGTAATCTCGAAGTTCTTGCACCAGTCTGCCACAGTGAAGTTCTTTGTTGCCTTCATGGATGACTCCAGCAGCTTCTCTCTGGAGACGGTGATCTGAATCCTATCATGCATGCGCTTGCTGTGGTACTTGCGCACCTCGTGATAGAAGTGGTCCTGCTTGTCCTTGAAGGTCTCTGAACCTCCGATGTTCTTTAGCATGAACTGGGTGAAGGTGGAGGCTATCACATTACGGTCCTTGGCAGCCAGGAAGACCAGCGGCTGGCAACCATCGTCTATGCTCATGGTTGGAAGCCCAATCTGGTTGCTGGTGCCAGTGAAATGGAACTTGGTGGATGGGCAGAGGCGGAACGTGCACACTCGCTTTGGTATGAGACGGAACAGGAACTCCTTGATGATCAACTGCTTTGGGGTGACATAACAATACACTTTTTTTGGCTTGGTAAGATGAGATCCATTTTGAGTTAGAAGCCGGGCTTCATATCCTTCGTGAACTCTTCTCATCACTGTCTTCTGAACACGCAAGGCATCGTCACCTGAAAAAGAAAGAAAAATAAGAAAGCAAAGAACTGACAACCATTACAAATGCAAACTAATCAATAGTTAGTCCAGAAAAAACTAAATTGCACTCCCTTTTTATACATATAAATTCATACCCAGATACTACTGTATGTACTCACTAGTTAAAACAATAATGTCAAAGTTGCCATTGGTAAGGGTGGTGTTGCAGTAAGTCAGGTGTGCCCGGTAGCAGCCTGGACGTTTGAGGGTGACCTGGATACTGATGCGACGTGTTGTGTGATCATAAACAATGCTGCTCCCAGCATCAACTGTCCATCCACCTTCCAGCTACATATCAGGGAATATAAGAAAATATTATGAAGAAAAACAGGAAAGAGGGGAAGGAAAACAATCACAAACGGTACTTTATTTTCATAAAATGTCAAATATTAGTCCTTTTTTAAATAAGAAATATCTAATTTCCCCTGAAGTAATTGGCACATCAACTCACCTCTACAATGGAGATGGAGTAGTTACTAGTGTCAGCTTGTCCAGGTGGGAAAGAGCAGACATTGTGGTACTGGTCACGGGGTTCTATGAGGATGTGGTGAGGCTGGTTAGCTGTGCACACAACAGTTGAGCTGTGCTGCACCATCACAGTTTTGCTTGGGTCTGGGGGTCCTGTAACAGTTTCCTTGTTTAGATTTTATCAAAACAACCTTTTCTCCACATTCTTTAAACCTAATTCACAATCTTTTACTACCTTTCCTGTCTGCATATAAACCTTGATCACTTTAGTCCATTACTAAGCTATAATTCACTAATAAAACTAAAACACACTAATCCAAAGTGACTAAATTCATTTCCATTCCTAAGTAATGTTACCACTACTATGTCAGCTACTCACCTGGCAGAAAGTTCTTGACAAAAGGACTGCCACGGATATGTTGGTTGGCAAGGAGGATGGAGATCTTGTACTGTCCGGCCTGACGGGCAGTGAACTTGCATCTTGCAGTGTTGATCTGTGCATCACCGGTGCCTCCTAATTCGGTCACTACTCCTACCTAAAAAAAAGACTGCTTTTAGCAAAATGAACTCTGATGGGTAAACATCCTTTAATATGTAATAGAATATACCAGCGTTGTCCACATGTATCAACAGTTCTTAAATATGATCCATGGCCCAGGTACTGATTCAGCTATACCTTGTGTTTTACATGATTTCCCAAATTATTTTCTCAGAGCTGACTGCAAACTGACTCATATTTACTTTCACTTTGCATACTACACACATTAATTATAGCTGCTTACTGCACTAAACGAGTCTGACACATCTGGATTAGACAGATTAACATGCATTGCACACTCTATATCCTGTACAACCTGTGGCCTGCCATTTAAGAGCAATGACTCAGCACAAAACTATTCTAAAGGGGACACCTCAAACATTCAGTCTCAAGTTAATGACTCAAGGACAAAAATTGGACAAAAATTCTGAAACAGTTTGCACTGGCATCAATAAAACTTCTTGCCAGACTCAGAATAACTTTCTAAGGTAAATATATTCTAAAAGGATAAATATTTGCCACAGTATGAATATACAAGGGTTCAAGAGAAGCTCAGGAGTCCCAAGGAAAATGTTTTAAGGACCAATAAAACTTGAAACTCATTTTGATTCGTATTGTTGCCAAAGTGACGGTGCAATACTGCACTACAGCAACACTTAATGAATTAAAACTGCAACTATGATCCTAAAATCTTTGCCATCCAGGAAAGAGAAAAGGAAAATCATAAGCAGCGTGACGGCTCAAAAGGTAATGATGGAGAGAATGAGTGAAATGACACCTGTTGATCTCGTTTTAAACTCATGTGCAAGGATCCCATTCTGACCCTGCATTCATTCACCTAAGACCTCTCTAAAGGAATGTTTCTAAAATGAGACAAGAATAATACAAGCGCCACATTCACTGATAAAGAAAGAAAAAATCTTTTATGACATTTTTCTTCAGTTAATTACCTCATTACATTACAATATTCATAAAGTAATATTATCACCATCATCATCATACTAACATTATCATTTATTCAAATTATCTACTCTTCCATTTATTGATCTATCTATCTACTTATCAATCTACCAATAATAACTGGGAGAAAACACTGAACAACCCTGGCCTGACACATGAAAAGAAACCACAAAAAACGTAAGAGAGAGAGAGAGAGAACAAAGAGTAAAACAAACACAAGAAAAAAAAAAAGGATACACCCAGCTGCCAATCCCCCAACATTCTTTTGCTGTGTTGAGGGAAAAGTGACGTGAAAAAGGCAACATTCCCCGAGTCAAGCTTTTCATTTCTCCCCCCCGTGGTATTCCCCGGAGGTATTCTGATCTCCATCATCAAAGGAGAGAAACTTCAAACGGACTTACCTTATGTATGCCTTGTGTTATCTCCACCAAGACACCATCAGCATCACTAATCGGGTACGGTCGTCCATTTCGTTGGAAAAACTGTGGGTTTTGGGAAAATATAAATAATTTTGTGCGCAGTATTTGGTTTTATAACTAATGTGTAGTTGATGGGTTTTTCTTTCAACAGAGTATGAAAAGAGACAATATCACTTGAAAAGACAAGAGAATATCACTTACATACTGACTGACACATGCACAAATACATACATACATAGACCTTCAAACCCCCACACCCCACACCCCTACCCTTACCCCCCTCCAACCCCCCACCCCCACACCCCACTTACCTCTACCCTTACCCCCCTCCAACCCCCCAACCCCCTTACCCCCTCCAACCCCCCAACCCCCACCCCCACACCCCACTCACCCCTCCAACCCCCCACACACACCCCACTCAGCCCTCCAACCCCCCACCCCCACACCCCTCACCCCTACCCTTCCCCCCTCCAACCCCCCACCCCCACACCCCACTTACCTCTACCCTTACCCCCCTCCAACCCCCCAACCCCCTTACCCCCTCCAACCCCCCAACCCCCACCCCCACACCCCACTCACCCCTCCAACCCCCCACACACACCCCACTCAGCCCTCCAACCCCCCACCCCCACACCCCACTCACCCCTACCCTTCCCCCCTCCAACCCCCCACCCCCACACCCCACTCACCCCTACCCTTACCCCCCTCCAACCCCCCAACCCCCACACCAAACCCACCCATCCCCACCACACCACACACCACACCCACCCACTCACCTGGACAGTGAAGGCCACAGTGGTGCCGACGGTGGAGGGGTCGTCCCAGTGGAAGGTCGTCGAGCAGCGCTGCGGGTGGAGGTACTTGCCCGTGAACAGGTGGAGGAGGCCGGGCTTGGGTGCCGACCGACGCGTCATCACCCACCACGCCCACCCGCTTAGCGCCGCCCCCACCGCACATAACACTGCGAGGGAGAAGGAAGGAGGGGGGCGTTAGTTACCGCTGGGCGAGGGGAGGGGCGGGGAGGGGCGGGGGGAAAAAGAGGGAGGGGAGGGGGAGGAAAGCAGGTATGCTGGGAGGGGCTGAGAGAGAGAAAGAGAGACAGAGAGAGAGAGAGAGAGAAGTGGGAGAGAAAGAAAGAGAGATAGATAGAAAGAGAGAGAGAGAGAGAGAGAGACAGAGAGAGAGAGAAGGAGAGAAAGAGAGAGAGAGAGAGAGAGAGAGAGAGAGAGAGAGAGAGAGAAGAGAGAGAGAGAGGCTGAGAGAGTGAGAGAGAGAGAGCGTAGAGAGAGAGAGAGAGAGACAGACAGACAGACAGACAGACATATAGAGAGAAACATAAACAAAAATTTAAAACGAAGGAACGCTATAAAATTACACACAACGAATCCACCCACCATTTCCCGCAAACCTCCCAAAACAAGCAGAACAAAGAACACAACGTACACACAAAAACAAATAAAACAAAACAAAACAAACACAAACACAAGCAACAACACGCCAACCAACGCAAACACACACACACACACACGAACCAACGCCCGCAGACAGCAACACCCACTCCACAGGTGCGCGTCGCCGTCTGGGAGGAGTGCAGCAAGAGCGCGGGGAAACTCCAGCTGTAGTAAAACCGCGGCTGGCGAACGTGGCGCAGCCGACGTGCTGCTGATGGACGCTCGTACCTTGTCACCCCGCACGTTGGCACTCGCCCTGGCTCTCCCGCTCTCTGTCTGTCTCGCTCTCTGGCTCTCCCGCTCTCTCGCTCTCTCGCTTTTGCTCTCTTTCGCGACTCTTCGCCTCTCTCTTCTCTTCTCTTACTCTCTCTCCTTCCCCCCCCCCCTCTCTCTCTCTCTCTCTCTCTCTCTCTCTCTCTCTCTCTCTCTCTCTCTCTCTCTCTCTCTCTCTCTCTCTCTCTCTCTCTCTCTCTCTCTCTCTCTCTCTCTCTCTCTCTCTGCCAATTCTAGTGAGATCGTTTCCGTAAGGATGACATTAAAAAAAATAATAATAATAATAAAAATACTAATAATAATACGATACGTTTCCATTCCGAGTGATAAAAGTTTTTTCTAACCATACGACACACCTAAAAAAAAACCACGATAAAACAAACATATAAATCCGATGAAACAAAACAACAACATCATACAAACTTAAACTGAAAATGACCTGACGTTAATTTCAAGACAACACTTCCTCGCCTCCGTCCCAGCAGCTCCATGCCCGGTAGCCTTCCTGTGTGTTATTTATGACGGAACAGACTGCCACAGGAACGACGAAGGGAAGGACAAAGAAAGAAAAAAAAAATACATATAAATATACCCTGACGAGGCAACAGCGACACGACCCTTCGGCACAGTCACGTGTTTTCTTGTCCTTCCCTTCGTCGTTGTTACCGTTGCAAGTTGGTCGCCTCCCGCCGCCGCCACGCCACCGCCACGCCGGATGTTAAACGTGGCGGCAGATATCCGTAGATATTTCCACGCCACAGGTGAGGAACAGAACGACACCGATGCAGAAGCTTTGAACGTTATTATACACACACGCACATACATAAATACATACACACACGCACACACATACACACACGTTTGCGTCCGTGCATGCGTGTATGTGTATGTGTGAGTGTATGTGTGAGTGTGTGTGTATGTGTGCGTGTGCGTGTGCGTGTGCGTGTATGTATGTATGTGTGTGTGTGTGTGCGCGCGCGTGATCGCAAACGTCTGTCACTCTCTCTAAAAACGCCCACAACCAAAAATACACACAAACACGCAAACACGCAAACACACAGCCATTCACACGAGGCAAAATGAACAAGAACAGCCTGCATTACGTAACCAGCTGCGAAGCCACAAGTGTGCGGATTCCACGAGACTCTTAGTCCACGGCGAATCACGGGCTTTAGGAACCGGAAGCGATCGGGGAAGGGGGGGAGGGAAGAGGGAAGGGAAGAGGGAAAGGGAGGAGGAAAGGGGGAAGGGAAGAGGGAAGGTGGAAGGGAAGAGGGAAGAGGGAAGGTGGAAGGTGGAAGGAAAGGGGAAAGGGAAGAGGGAAGAAGGAAGGGGGGAAGACAAATGGTCGGGGGAAAGTGAGAAAGAGGAAGAGGGAAGGAGGAAGGAGAGGTGGGAAGGGGAAAATGAAAGGAGCGGTAGCGGGAAAGGGGAAGAGAATGAGGGAAGAGGGAAGAGGGGAAAGGGGAAGAGAATGAGGGAAGAGGGGAAAGAGGAAGAGGGGAAAGGGGAAGAGAATGAGGGAGAAGGTGGAAGAAGATGAAGGAAGACGGAAGAGGGAAAGAGGAAGAGGGAAGAGGGGGAAGGGAGAAGAGGAAGAGGATGAGAGAAGAGGGAAGGGGGGAAGAGAGAAGAGGGAAGAGGGGAAGAGGGGAGGAGGGGAAGGAGGGGAAGGGCTAGATGAGTTTCGTATTCCGTGGTCTCTGATCGATCATACGCAAAGGTCGACTCGACACAGGAAGCACGTCGGAAAGGTCAGGGAAGCAGGGGGACATAGCGGAAGGAGGGGGAAGGGGAGGGGGAGGGGGAAGGGAGGGGAAGGGGAGAGGAAGGAAAGGGAGGGGATATATATATAGAGAGAGAGAGAAAGAGAGAGCGAGAGAGAGAGAGAGAGAGAGAGAGAGAGAGAGAGAGAGAGAGAGAGAGAGAGAGAGAGAGAGAGAGAGAGAGAGAGAGAGAGAGAGAGAATTTCGTCACTCGATCTCCAGTAATTAAGGCATTCCACGGCTATTTTTAACGTCCATAACATACTCAAACTCTACACTCACACGCGCGCACGAACACACAAAAGCAGACACACGCCCAGCAACCGCGACACTACGCATTGCACACACACACACACACACACACACACACACACACACACACACACACACACACACACACACACACACACACGCACCCATACACACACACACACACAAAAAACATCAATTAAGCAAATATTCAAAGTCAACAACCAAATTGTTCCACCCAGGCAGGAAGGAGGAGAAGGAGGAGGAGGAGGAGGAGGAGGAGGAGGAGGAGAGGGAGAAGGAGGAGGAGGAGGAAGAGAGGGAGAAGGAGGAGGAGAGATGAAGAGAGGGAGAAGGAGGAGGAAGATGAAGAGAGGGAGGAGAAAGAGGAGGAAGATGAAGAGAGGGAGAAGGAGGAGGAAGATGAGGAGAGGGAGAAGGAGGAGGAGGAGGAGAGGGAGAAGGAGAAGGAGGAGGAGGAGGAGGAGGAGGCGGAGAAGGAGGAGGAGGAGAGGGAGCAGGAGGAGAAGGAGGAGGAGGAGGAGGAGAAGGAGGAGGAGAAGGGAGGAGGAGGAGGAGAAAAGGAAGAGAGGGGGGACGGGGGAGAAGGAGAAGGAGGAGGAGAAGGAAGGGAGGAGGAGGAAGAGATGAAGAAGAAGAAGAACGAGGAGGAGGAGGAAGAAGAGCAGAAAACAGGAAAAAAAGAAACAAAAAAACAACAACAAAAAGAAGAAAACCAAAAATAAAACAATAAGAGACAAAAAAGAGGGAGGGTCACAGTCAGCCCGCGCGCTGACACCCGCAAGCCAAACTATCCGAGCGACCTCCCGATCCCGTCGTCAGCCACAGGGAGCTGACAGCAAGCAGGCAAGCAGGCAAGCAGGCAAGCAGGCAAGCAGGCGAGCGCGGGTGAGGGAGCGAGAGGACGAAAAGTGCTTGAGTGGAGGAGGGGGAGGAAGAAGAGGTAGGAGGAGGAGGAAGAAGAGGTGGGAGGAGGAAAGGGAGGAGGAGGAGGAGGAGGACGTGATGGAGTAGGAGGAGAAGGAGGAGGTGATGGTGGAGGAGAAAGAGGAGAAGAATGAGGAAAAGAAGGAGAACCAGGAGGAGGAGGAGGCGGAGGAGGAGGCGGAGGGAGGAGGGGAGGGGGGGGGAGGTGGGAGGAGGAGGAGGAGGGAGAAGATGGAGAAGGAGAACGAGGGAGGAGGAGGAGGAGGGGGAGAGGGAGGAGGAGGAGGAGGAAGGGGAAGGAGAACGAGGAGGAGGAGGAGGGGGAGAGGAGGGAGGGAGGGAGGAGGAGAAGATGGAGAAGGAGAACGAGGAGGAGGAGGAGGAGGAGGGAGGAGGAAGAGGGGAGGAGGTGATGGTGGAGGAGGAGAAGATGGAGAAAGAGAACGAGGAGGAGGAGGAGGAGGAGGAAGGGAGAAGATGGAGAAGGAGAACGAGGAGGAGGAGGAGGAGGGGGAGAGGAGGAGGAGGAGGAGAAGATGGAGAAGGAGAACGAGGAGGAGGAGGAGGAGGAGGGGGAGAGGAGGAGGAGGAGGAGGAGAAGATGGAGAAGGAGAACGAGGAGGAGGAGGAGGGGGAGAGGAGGAGGAGAACGAGGAGGAGGAGGAGAACAGGCTGAGAGAACGAGGAGGAGGAGGAAGAGGAGAAGATGGACAAGAAGGAGAACGAGGAGGAGGAGAAGATGGAGAAGGAGAAGGAGAACGAGGAGGAGGAGAAAGAGAACGAGGAGAAGATGGAGAAGGAGAACGAGGAGGAGGAGGGGAATGAGGAGGAGGAATGGACTGGTCTGGGGAATGCCTCGGGCGGTGAGGCGGAATAGCTGCTTCGAGGGCGATGGAAGCTTGCATATCAAAACGGCGGCCGCTTGATCCGCCGCAGAATTATTCACGTGATAATTGATTTTGGGATGAAGGATTATATGGGGGGGGTACAGGGGGAAGTGGGGGGAGGAGGAGAAGGTTTAGGAAGAGGAGGAGGAGAAAGGGAAGAGAGGGTGGACGGGGGAGGAGGAGGAGGAGGAGGAGGAGGAGGAGGCGGGGGAGGGGGAGGAGGAGGAGGAGGAGGTGATGGTGGTGGAGGGGGAGGAGGAGGAAGAGGGAGGAAGAAGTGGAGGAGGAGGAGGTAGAAGAGGAAGAGGAGAGGGAAAAGGAGGCATAGTACTGGTTATGGCGATAATGAGGCTGATACATGTTAAGGGAAATGATAAAAAAACAGTAAGATAAAACAAAACTTTTGACCCGCCACCCACAATAAATACAAAACAACAAGCATTTATCCCCATAAAAAAAAACAATAAGAAAATACACTACGCAATGCCGAACCCCCCACCCCCACCCCCAATAACAGCAGCATGAAGAACAAGAACAACGCGCAATAAAAGAGTGAGAGCGATAAAAAGAAGAAGAGAAAGCACTAAATAACATAAGTTTGAAAAAAATGCACACAAAGAACGAGCGGAATAAATGCCAAAACAAGTAAAAAAGAGTAAATAAAGAAGTAAAACAAATGGAAAGGGGGAAAAAATGACTATCGAGTTACTACTTGGGTCTCTCCGTCTCTTTCTCTTTCTCTCTCCTTTCTTTTCGGTCTCTCTCACTCCTCCTCACCCTTCCACCTTCTTTGCTTGTCTGTCTCTCTCTCCTTCTCTGCCTCTCTGTCACTCTCATTTCTTTCCTCCCACTCCCTTCTCTTTCCGTTTCTTCGTGTCATTCTCTTTTTCTTCTCTTTCTTCTATGTCTGTCTGTCTGCCTGTGTGTCTCTCTCTCCTTCCTATTCTCTCCATCCCTTACTCTCTACTTCTCCCTTTCTGCCCCTGCCTTTGTCGCCCTCTCCCTCTCCCTCTCCCCTCTTCCCTCCCTCTCTGCCTTTACCACCCCTCCCTCCCTCCCTCTCTGCCTTTACCACCCCTCCTCCCTCCCTCTCTGCCTCTGCCTTTACCCCCCTCCCTCTGCCTTTACCCCCTCCCTCCCTCTCTGCCTCTGCCTTTAACCCCCCTCCCTCCCTCCCTCCCTCTCTGCCTTTACCACCCCCTCCCTCTCCCTCCCTCCCTCCCTCTGCCTTTACCTCCCTCCCCCTCCCTCTCTGCCTCTGCCTTTACCCCCCTCCCTCTGCCTTTACCCCCTCCCTCCCTCTCTGCCTCTGCCTTTTAACCCCCTCCCTCCCTCCCTCCCTCCCTCTCTCTCTGCCTCTGCCTTTATCCCTCCCTCCCCCCCTCTCCCTCTCTGTTATTGATTCTCGTGATTTACAGCAATGACCCTTTTTGTGTGTGTGTGTGTGTGTGCGGGAATCTGTTGCTCGTCGCCATTCCTGCAAAACGCTCTCCTTAGATAGATAGATAGATAGACTGATAGAGAGAAAGGGAGGGGGAGGGGGAGAGAGAGCGAGAGCGAGAGAGAGAGCGAGAGAGAGAGAGAGAGATAGAGAGATAGAGAGAGAGAGAGAGAGAGAGAGAGAGAGAGAGAGAGAGAGAGAGGAGGGAGGGAGGGAGGGAGTGAGGGAAGGAGAGAGAGACAGAAACAGAGACAGAGAGAGACAGAGAGAGACAGAGAGAGAGAGAGAGAGAGAGAGAGAGAGAGAGAGAGAGAGAGAGAGTGAGAGCGAGATAGAGAGAGAGAGAGAGAGAGACAGACAGACAGACAGACAGACAGAGAGAGAGAGAGAGAGAGAGAGAGAGAGAGAGAGAGAGAGAGAGAGAGAGAGAGAGAGAGAGAGAGAGAGAGAGAGAGAGAGAGAGAAGAGGGAGGGAGGGAGGGAGGGAGAGAGAGAGAGAGAGAGAGAGAGAGAGAGAGAGAGAGAGAGAGAGAGAGAGAGAGAGAGAGAGAGAGAGAGAGAGAGAGAGAGAGAGAGAGAGAGAGAGCGAGAGAGCGAGAGAGAGAGAGAGGAGAAGAGGGAGGAGGGGGAGGAAAAGGAGAAGGAGGAGAATGAGGATGGGGGGGGGGGGAGGTTGTTAGAAGAAGAAGAAGAAGAAGAAGAAGAAGAAGAAGAAGAAGAAGAAGAAGAAGAAGAAGAAGAAGAAGAAGAAGAAGAAGAAGAAGAAGAAGAAGAAGAAGAAGAAGACGAAGAAGACAAGGCGAGAGCAAGAAAAGACTTGTCACGAGGGCGCCTCTCTCTTCCTTCTTCCCCTCCCTTTCCTTCGGTCCTCCTCTCCTCCTCCTCCATTCCCCAGTTCTTCTCCTCCTCCTCCTCCCTCGTTTCACCCCCCCCTTCCTCGGGCCCCTTCTCGTCCTCCTTCCTTCCTCCTTCCTTTTCCTTCAATCTTCCGTCGGTTCTCATCCCCTCCCTGTCGAGAGAGAGAGAGAGAGAGAGAGAGAGAGAGAGAGAGAGAGAGAGAGAGAGAGAGAGAGAGAGAGAGAGAGAGAGAGAGAGAGAGAGAGAGAGAGAGAGAGAGAGAAAAGAGAAAGAGAAAGAGAGAGAGAAAAGAGAAAGAGAAAGAGAGAGAGAAAGAGAAAGAGAAAGAGAGAAAAAGAGAAAGAGGGGATATTCCATCCAGTTAAAATCAGAAATGAAACGAAAAGGAGACAAAAGGGGAGAAACGCCAAGAAAAGGGAATAAAAGGAGAGAAAACCGCCCAGCAGATTGAATTCTCCCTCGCTACTGTGCGCGCGCGAGAGAGAGAGAGGGCAAGAAATTCCGGAGATTTGGCGCAGCGGGGAAGGAAGATCCCTGTGAACAAAGAGGAGGAGGAGGAGGAGGAGGAGGAGGAGGAGGAGGAGGAGGAGGAGGAGGAGGAGGGGGTTGGAGGAAGAGGAAGAGGAGGGAGGAGGTGGAGGAAGGGGGAGGGAAGAGGAGGGAGGAGGAAGAAGAAGAGGAGGGAGGAGGTGGAGGAGGAGGGGGGAGGTGGAGGAAGAGGGTGGGAGGAGGTGGAGGAGGAAGAGGAAGAGGAGGGTGGGAGGAGGTGGAGGAGGAAGATGATAAGAAGGAGGAAGATGATAAGAAGGAGGAAGAGGAGAAAGAAGAGAGGGGAGGAGGAGGAGGAAGAGGAGGGGTGGAGATGGAGGAGGAAGGAAGAACGAGGAGGAAGGGGGAGGCGGAGATGGAGGAAGATAAAAGATAAGAAAACAGGAAGCAGAGGAAAGAAGAAGAAGAAGAAGGACTTGGAGATAGAGGAAGAGGAGGAAGAAAAGGAGGAGGAGGAAGAAAATGGGAGAAGGAGGAAGAAAAGGAGGGGGAGGAAATGGAATGTAGTTGATGAGATTGAGGATGCGAGAAGGGGAGAAAAAAGAACAAAGGGGGGGAGATGGAGAAGGACAGTGAACAAAGACATGAAATGGGAGGGGAAGTGGGTGAGAGAGGGGGAGGGGGGAGAAATGAGGGGCGAGCGGGAGAAGGAAAGAGGAAGGAAAAGCGAAAAATAAAATAAAATCAAGAAAAAAGTGAAGACAATTAGAAAACGGAAATGAAAGGGGAGCAAGAAAAGAGAAGAGGGAAAGACAACGACAACAAAGGGAAAGTAAGAAAAAGAGGGAAAAAGATAAAGAAAACAAAGCGAAAAAAGGGAAACAAATAAAGGAAAGAAAACGAAGAAAAACAAGGAAATAAATAAAGGAAAGAAAACGAAAAAAAAGAGAATGACAAAAACACGCTCTCTCTCTCTCACTCGCTTTATTTTCGTGTTTTTCTCCTTCTTCTTGTTTACTACGTACATCGCATCCGCCCTCCACGTTGCCCCTTCACTTTCATTCTCTTCCAGGGTCCCAGAGCACAACGCACACAGCAGCGGACCCCAAGACTCGCCGATGGACCCCGCCGCCAGGACCCCGCCGCCAGGACCCCGGGACGCCAGGCTTAATCCCAGCTCTGGAGGACCTCTTCCTGCGGCCGTTCCTCCGCTCCTCGTCCTTCTGCCCTCCCTTCCTTTTTTGAGTCGTCTCTCTCTCCCTTCCTCCTCCCTCTCTTTCCCTCTTCCTTCCACTCTCTCTCTCTCCCTTCCTCCCTCCCTCTCTCTCCCTCTCCCTTCCTCCTTCCCTCTCTCTCTCACCCTCCCTCTCTCCTTCCTCCTTCCCTCTCTTTCCCTCTCCCTTCCTCCTCCCTCTCCCCCTCCCTCCCTCCTCTTCCCTCTCCTCCCTCCTCCTCCCTCCCTCTCTCTTCCCCTCTCTCCCTCTCCTCCTCCATATCCAACAGCAACATCCAAATCTGGGTTACTGGGTCCTTTGTGCTACTTCTCTCCCCCATACATTTTATCTTTTTCTGCCTCTGACCTACTTTTTCGCCTCCGCTGATCATCGCACGTTCGAGTGTGTGTATGCTTTTGTGTGTATACATTGCGTGTGCGGGTGTATTTGTATGTGTTGTATAGGCATATGCGTAATACACATACATACATACAGAGAGAAAGAGAGAAAGAGAGAAAGAGAGAGAGAGAGAGAGAGAGAGAGAGAGAGAGAGAGAGAGAGAGAGAGAGAGAGAGAGAGAGAGAGAGAGAGAGAGAGAGAGAGAGAAAGAAAGAAAGAAAGAAAGAAAGAAAGAAAGAAAGAAAGAAAGAAAGAAAGAAAGAAAGAAAGAAAGAAAGAAAGAAAGAGAGAAACGAATAAAGAGAAAAAAACAGACAAAGACAGCGAGAGAAAAAACAAATATAAACAAACAAAGAAACCTACAGAGAAAAACAAACAAACACAAACAAACAAACGCACAAACAAAACCACACCACCCACCGTGTCCGCACACCCATAGCGCCCACCCCCACCTCCGGCCGGGTGTCCCAGCGCCACGGCCACAGCACGGCACAGATCCCTAGGGCTTCTCGGACGCAGCGACAAGATCCAGGTTTCCGCCACAGACCGATCGACCCCATGTACAAATTACACTTATTCTCTGTACCCGACCAGACTTTTTTCCCCTTTTTTTCTTTTTTTTTTTTTTTTGAAGGGTGGTGAGGGGGAGGAAAGGGATTTTTTCTCTTTTCTTTTCTTTTCTTTTTTTCTTTTTTTTTTTGAGGGGTGGTGAGGGGGTGGAAAGAGGTGGGTGGGGGTGGGGAGGTGGGGGTGGGGGCGAGACGAAATGAGAGAAAGAGGAGAGATGAGAGAGAGGAAGATAAGTAGGGGGTAAGGGAGGAGGATGGGATGTAGAGGGAGATAGAAGAAAGGGGGAGGAAGAGTGAATGAGAGGATGAGACAGAATAGAAGAGGAAAGAAGAGAAGAGAAGAAAGAAAGAAAAGGAAGAGAAGAGCAGAAAGAAAAGGAAAAGAAAAGAACAGAATAAATAAAGAAAAAGAAGAGAAAATAAAAGAAAAGAAGAAAAATGAAAAAGAGAGAACAAAGAAAAGGCGAAACTAAAGACAAGACAAGGCGAAAAAAGGAAAAAAAGAAAAAAAGAGAGAGAGAGAGAGAGACAAGGAAACAGCGAAAGGTGCGGCAGAACCAATCAGCTGATCCCCCGCCCTTTGTTTACATTCCGAAAGCGTTAAAAGAAATCCATTTTAAGGCAAAACTAATCTACACCAACACACCGAATAAAAAACAGAGAGAGAGAGAGAGAGAGAGAGAGAGAGAGAGAGAGAGAGAGAGAGAGAGAGAGAGAGAGAGAGAGAGAGAGAGAGAGAGAGAGAGAAAGAGAAAGAAAGAAAGAAGGAAAGGAAAGAAAGGCAGAAAGAGCAAAAAAGACAGACAAATACATAGACAGATAGATAGATAGAAATAGAGAAAGAGAAAGAATAAAAAAAAACATAATCTAAATTAACACACTGAATATAAAATAAAATAAAAATATATATAAACACTTTAAATTTATCGAACAAAGGGAAATTTAAATGACTGTGCACTGACATAATCTTCGCGCTTCACATAAACTCACGAAAGCGGGGAAGGAGAAGAATGTGAATAAAAGAGGGAATTAGAATACGAATAGAAAGAAGAGGCTATAAATGGAGAAAGAGGGAGCGACGTAGAGAATTAGATTACAAATAGGGAGAAAAGGATGTAAATGGAGAAAGAGGAATGGACGAAGATGGAAATGGATGAAAGAAGAGTAAGGTGAAGGTAACGACGAAGGAAAGGGAGAGGAAGAAAATGAGGAAGAACGAGGAGACGAAAGTAAATCAAGAAAAAAGGAAACTGAAGACGAAGACGAAGAAGAAGAAAAAAATTAAAGACGAAGAAAATGAAAAAACAATGGAAGACGAAGAAAAAAAACGGTAGACGAACAAGAAATAGAAGGCGAAGAAGAAAGGCGATCAAGGGACGAGAGGCGAAGAAAGCAAGAAGACCAAAATGAAGACGAAAGGAAGAAGACTAAAAAAAGAGAGAGAGAGAGAGGGGGGGGGGGCCGCCACCATCCGCGCTCAGCATCCACCAGGAGCAACTTCCGCTTCTTGTTCTCAGCTCCCCCCCATCCCCTCCACCCCTCCCCCACCACCAGCCATGCCCCCTCCCCAACCCTCCACCATCAGGCTTCCCCTCTCCCTCTCCTCTCCAATACCAGCCATCCCCCTCTCCCCCAACCCTCCACCAGTAGGCATCCCCCTCTCCCCTCCCCCTTCCCCCTCCCTCCCCACCAGTAAACATCCCCCTACTCCCTACTCCCTCCCCCTCCTCCCCACCAGCAGGCATCCCCCTCCCCCTCCTCCCCACCAGCAGGCATCCCCCTCCCCCTCTATCCCCCTCCTCCCCACCAGCAACCATCCCCCTCCCTCCCCCTTCCCCCTCCCCCTTCCCCCTCCCCCCACCAGCAGGCATCCCACCTCTCCCCTCCCCCTCTACCCCCCTCCTCCCCACCAGCAAGCATCCCCCCTGTCCCCACCCCTCCCCCTCTACCCCCACCACCACCACCCTCTCGCTTGGGTGAATTTGTTTTTTTTTTCCGCGACAGAACATAGACCACTTGGAGTTCCTCGTTCGCGGATTCCGGAACTTCGGGGGAGGGGAAGGAGGGAGGAAGGAGGGGGGAGGGGGGGAGGGGGGGGGGAGGGAGGGGGGGGGGGAGGGAGGGAGGAGGGAGAGAGGGAGGGAAGGAGGAGAGATGAGAGGAGGGAGGGGGGTTGGAAGGAGATAAGGGGGTTGGAAAGGAGGGAAGGAGGGGAGGAGGAGGTGGTGGGGAGAACAAGAAGAAGAGAGAGAAGGAAGGAAAGGGAGAAAGGGGAAGAAAGGAAGGGAGGGGAGGGCAGGAGGGAAGAAGAAAGGAAACAGAGGTTGGGATGAAATAATGGGAAGAGGGAGAAAGGGAGGGAGGAAGAGGAAGAGACGGAGGGAGGAAGAGGGAGAGAGGGAGGGAGAAAGAGGGAGAGAGAGGGAGGAAGAAGGAGAGAGGGAGGAAGGAAAAGGGAGAGAAGGAAGGAGGAAGAGAGAGAGAAGAGGGAGGAAGAGGAGAAGAGGGAGGAAGAGGGAGAGAGGGAGGGAGGAAGAGAGAGAAAGAAGGAGGGAGGAAGAGGGGGAATGAGAAGGAGGAGGAGGGAGAGAGGGAGGGAGAAGGAGGAGGAGGAGGTACTACTGACATACAATTCTCGTGTCAAGCACTTTTTCTTCCACACACAACAAAACACACCCACACAAACACACGCCAGAGCTACAGATATAAACAACACTGAAGCCCCCCCAAGTTCGAGGAAAGCTCTGCTAATGTTCGTGAGTCATAAGAAACCGTACATATCACCTAAGGAATCTATATGTATGTATGTATGTATGTATGTATGTATGTATGTATGTATGTATGTATGTATGTATGTGCGTATGCATGTATCTACATATCTTTGTATGTACGTATGCATGTGTGAATGTGCGTATGTGTATATATATATATATATATATATATATATATATATATATATATATATATATATATATACATATGTATCTGCGTATGCACGCATGTATGTATGTATGTATGTGTGTATATATGCATGTATGTATGTATGTATGTGTGTATATATGCATGTATGTATGTATGTATATAAACACATGCATGTATCTATGTATCTTTTTATGTATGTATGCGTGCATATATATATATATATATATATATATATATATATATATATATATATATATATATATATATACATATATATATATATATATATATATATATATATATATATATATATATATATATATATATATATATACATATATATATATATATATATATATATATATATATATATATATATATATATATGTATGTATGTATGTGTGTGTGAAAATATGCATGTATGTATGTATATAAACATACATACATGTATCTATGTATGTAATCATGTATGCATGTATACACACAAATACAAGAAACGTGTAAATACAAAACGGACACGCGAGACATACACAAAACCACAACAGATATGTACAGCGACGCACTCAGTGTGTATGTCTCATAAGACACGCACCAAGATACACACGAACCCGCACATAGATACACAAAACACGCACACACGTGTACATGGACTCACTGCTCAAAGCGCTGACTTTTTCTCTTTCTCTTGGTTCCTGCATTTCTCTCGCCCACCACTTTCTCTTACTGTCTTCTTTGCCACTGTCTATTCCATCTCTCTCTCTCTCTCTCCTTCCTTCCCTCTCTCTCCTTCCCTCCCTCCCTCTCTCTCTCTCTTCTCCTCCCTCCCTCTCTTCTCTCCTTCCCTCCCTCTCTCTCCTCTCTCTCCTTCTCTCCTTCCTCCCTTCCCTCTCTCTCTTCCTCTCCCTCCTCTCTCCTCCCTCTCCCTCCATCCCTCCTTCCACCCCAGTTTCCCCACCTTAACGACCCTTCCTCACCTTTATCTTTTTTTTTTTTTTTTACCCTCTCCCCTCTCTTCCTCCTTCCTACCCTCTCCGCCCCCCTTCTCCCCTTACGCGCGCAGATAATACTAGCCTCGAGGGGTTATTGCCGCAAGGGGACCACCGGCTACAGAGGTCGTAGATAGGAGGCGTTTTAATTCCCACAGCTGGCATTGCCCCGCACGCAAAGGAGACACGTGTAATGGTAGCTTATTGGGCGCATTTTGTAACCCCGTGGACGTACGGCGTTGGCGGATACGTGGATACACGCAGACACGGACATACACACACACACACTCTCTCTCTCTTACTCAACTCACTCATTTACTCAAATACACACACACACACAAACGCACTCTCTCTCTCTCACTCAACGCACTCAAATACACACACACACACACACAAACGCACTCTCTCACTCAACGCACTCAAACACACACACACACACGCACACTCAACTCCCCCCTCCCCCTCACCCCAACACCCACACACACGCACCCAGAGATGCACAAAGTGTCCTGCGGGCTATCACCCCCTCCCCCCCCTGCCATTAAGCGGGCGTTGGCGGGGCGGGGGGGGGGGGGGGTACAGCGTGGCTTTCCGATTCTTGTCTGCGTTTTTTATATATTTTTTATTTTATCTTATTTTTCTTTCTTGCCCAAGATAAGGGAGGGGGAAAGGGGAGAGGGCCAGTGCGAAATTTCGTGAATAAGATAGATAGATAGATAGATAGATAGATAGATAGATAGATAGATAGATAGACAGACAGATAGACGGATAGACAGATTGAACGAGAGAAGGAGGGAGAAGGAGAGAAAAAATAGAGAAAGAAAAGGGGAGAGAGAGAGAGAGAGAGAGAGAGAGAGAGAGAGAGAGAGAGAGAGAGAGAGAGAGAGAGAGAGAGAATAAGACAGCGAAACAGAGAGAGAAAATAAGACAGCGAAACAGAGAGAGACACACACACACAGAAGAGAAAGTATAAAGAGCAGAAAGAGCGAGAGAAAGGCGACAAGAGCGAGGAGCAAAAAAATGAATATTCAACAGCAGCATAACGAAGAAAACGTCAACTTAATCCCCGGCCACGGTATCGAACGCAGCCGCCCCGCCGCCCCCGCCGAAGCCGAAGCCGAAGCCGAAGCCGAAGCCAAAGCCGAAGCCGAAGCCGAAGCCGAAGCCAGTCCCAGTGTCCGATTCCTCGCAAACAGTAAAAAACGGACAGAGGACGAAATGCGACGGACAAGTAGCTATTCGTGGGCGGCAAAAAGAGCACAAGTCCACCGTTATTTATCATACTGTAATCATTTTATTTCCATGAAAACCATCATCGCCGTCACAATCATCATCATTATTAATATCATTATCATCACATTATTATAAAAAAACATATTATCATCACATAATTATCCAAAACACATTAGCATCACTATCATTATCATCATCATAATTATAAATCCATCTACAGGATAATAACCAAAAGTATATTTCCTAAAAATATATAATAATAATAATAATAATAATAATAATAATAATAATAATAAT
>NC_091551.1:3495807-3498307 GCF_042767895.1 Penaeus vannamei
CACAGAAACCAAGTCCGTGTCTGCCATTCGCGTGTCGTTAATTTTGAATATTTTTTTTCAAATTACTCAATACAAGAACGGCCCTGTGAACAATCTATATAACAATATTAACAAGATGTAAAGATATAGCTCAAAATAAATATCACATTATAAAATATTTGATTACTATTTAACCTATGAGGACTCAAAAAAAAAAAGAAAAAAAAAAAAAAAAAGGGGGAGGGGGGGGTGTAGGGGGTGAGTTAAAGACATGAAATAAAATCAACAACAAGACGTCAATCCATAAATAAAAATAACTATCACACGAAATACCCGATTACTATTTAAACTACTCCCCCCCCGTGCGCCTTCTATGAATGACCGCCTTTACCCCCCCACCCCACTCCAACCCCACCCCCTACCCCTACACCTACACCCCGCCCCCGCACCTGAAGCATCCGATACCCCCGCCCCCACCCCACACCCCCTACACCCCCGCCCCACACCCACCCCCTACACCCACCCGCCCCCGCACCAGAGGTATCCGATACCCCCACCCCCCACCCCACCCCCGCTCCCCCCCGCCTGCTAAGTAGCCCCAAGCGAGGGTCTGGTGTCGACTCGGCGGGGCTTCCGTCCGTCTCGCCGGCGGATAATGGCTCTAATCGATAGACAGACAGACAGACAGACAGATAGACAGACAGACTGATAGATAGACAGATAGACAGATAGATAGAAAGACTGACAGAAAAACAGGCACAGATAGTTAGACAGACGGAAAGATTGACAGATAGGTAGATAGACAGACAGACAGATAGATAGAAAGTTTGACAGACAAACAGGCACAGATAGTTAGACAGACGGAAAGATTGACAGATAGATAGAAAGACAGACAGACAGATAGATAGAAAGATTGACAGACAAACAGGCACAGATAGTTAGACAGACGGAAAGATTGACAGATAGATAGAAAGACAGACAGACAGATAGATAGAAAGATTGACAGACAAACAGGCACAGATAGTTAGACAGACGGAAAGATTGACAGATAGATAGAAAAATAGACAGGCAAACAGACACAGATAGTTATAGAGACAAACAGACAAACAAGCAGACAGACAGACAGACACAGATAGAAGGATAGACAAATAGATAGAAAGATAGACAGACAGACACAGATAGTTATAGAGACAAACAGACAAACAAGCAGACAGACAGACAGACACAGATAGTTAGACAGATAGACAGAAGGATAGACAAATAGATAGAAAGATAGACAGACAGACACAGATAGTTAGACAGGATAACAAGATGATGCAAACGGAAGGATAGATATGATAAACTAGGTAGACAGACAGACAGACAGACACACAGACAAGAGAGACAGAAGCGAGAGACAAATGGAGAGACAAGATGATATTGATGAACAGAAACAGACAGATTGGCCAGACAGAAAAAAAAACAGACAGACAGACAGACAAAAACAGACACGGTTGCCGGTTTTCCTTCGCACTACTTCCCTTATTCTTAAAGCAGCTTAAGATGTTTTTTATTTCTTCTCGTTGCTCGGGTTACGCATATTCGGCGTAAATGTATATAGCAGTCTGTCTCAGTCTGTGTGTGTGTGTGTGTGTGTGTGTGTGTGTGTGTGTGTGTGTGTGTGTGTGTGTGTGTGTGTGTGTGTGTGTGTGTGTGCGCGTTTGCGTTTGCGTGTGTGTGCGTTTGCGTGTGTGTGCGTTTGCGTGTGTGCGCGTTTGCGTGTGTGCGCGTTTGCGTGTGTGTGCGTTTGCGTGTGTGTGCGTTTGCGTGTGTGTGCGTTTGCGTGTGTGTACGTTTGCGTGTGTGTGCGTGTGTCCGTGTGCGTGCGTGCGTGTATGAGTGCCCTAGAGACGCAGTACATGACATCTTGTAAATTCAAATCCGGGAAACAATCAGCCTTGACCCCCTCCCCACCCCCCCACCCACCCCACCCCCAGGAATTTACCTTTACCCGGTGATGTTTCCCAATGATAAATATCAGTCCCCCCAAAAATCCCAATTATCCACAAAACACGATCGCCCAAATTGTCTTTCTACTCACCCGAGGAGAAACAAACGCAGAAAAGAACAATAATAAAAAAAAGTAAACACACACACACGCACACACACACATAAATATGCAAAACCAAACAAACATCAAACATATAATAAAAAATCAACAAACCAAACAGCAAACAAGAACTCGAACCAAATAATGGGGGAGGGAGGAGGGAGGAGGGAGGGAGGAGGAAGGAGGAGGAGAGGGAGGAGGAGGGAGGAGGAGGGAGGAGGAGGGAGGAGGGAGAGGAGGAGGAGGAGGAGAGGGAGGAGGGAGGAGGGAGGGAGGAGGAGGAGGAGGAGAAGAAGAAGAAGAAGAAAAAGAAGAAGAAGAAGAAGAAGAAGAAGAAGGAGAGGAAGAAGAAGCAAAGGAGGGGGAAGGGCAGAAGAGAAGGGGGAGGGCGGGATAAAAGGGAAATACGAGAAAAGAGAAAAAGAGAGGAGA
>NC_091551.1:3503307-3520807 GCF_042767895.1 Penaeus vannamei
AAATAGAAAGACAGACAAAAAGAAAGACACAGAAAGAAAGACCCCCCAAAGGAAAAATTAGGAAGAAAGCCAAACAGACAGAAGAAGGAAGATTAAGAGGAAAGCCAAACAGCCAGAAGAAGGAAGAAGGAAACAGGGAGATTAAGAAGAAAGCCAAACAGCCAGAAGGGAGAAGGAAGAAGAAGAAAGCCAAACAGCCAAAAGAAGGAAGAAGGAAGATCAAGAAGAAAGCCAAACAGCCAGAAGAAGGAAGATTAAGAAGAAAGCCAAACAGACAGAAGGGAGAAGGAATAAAAAGAAATCCAAACAGACAGAAGAAGGAAGACGGGAGAAGGAAGAAGGAAACAAAGCGAAAAAGCCAAAAGAAGGAAGCAGGAAGATTACGAAGAAAGCCAAACAGACAGAAGGGAGAAGGAAGAAAAAGAAATCCAAACAGCCAGAAGAAGGAAGATTAAGAAGAAAGCCAAACAGACAGAAGGAAGAAAAAGAAATCCAAACAGCCAGAAGAAGGAAGATTACGAAGAAAGCCAAACAGCCAAAAGAAGGAAGAAGACGAAATCCAAACAGACAAAAGAAGGAAGACGGGAGAAGGAGGAAGGAAACAAAGCGAAACAGCCAAAAGAAGGAAGCAGGAAGATTACGAAGAAAGCCAAACAGACAGAAGAAGGAAGAAGGAAGATTACGAAGAAAGCCAAACAGCCAAAAGAAGGAAGAAGACGAAATCCAAACAGACAGCAGAAGGAAGACGGGAGAAGGAAGAAGGAAACAAAGCGAAACAGCCAAAAGAAGGAAGCAGGAAGAAGAAGAAAGCCAAACAGCCAGAAGGAAGAAAAAGAAATCCAAACAGACAGCAGAAGGAAGACGGGAGAAGGAAGAAGGAAACAAAGCGAAACAGCCAAACAGCCAGAAGAAGGAAGATTAAGAAGAAAGCCAAACAGCCAGAAGAAGGAAGATTAAGAAGAAAGCCAAACAGCCAGAAGGAAGAAAAAGAAATCCAAACAGACAGAAGAAGGAAGACGGGAGAAGGAAGAAGACGAAAGCCAAACAAAAGAAGGAAGAAGGAAACAAAGCGAAACAGCCAAAAGAAGGAAGCAGGAAGATTACGAAGAAATCCAAACAGCCAGAAATCAGCAAAAGAAATCCAAACAGACAGAAGAAGGAAGACGGGAGAAGAAAGAAGACGAAAGCCAAACAGACAGAAGAAGGAAGACGGGAGAAGAAAGAAGAAGAAATCCAAACAGACAGAAGAAGGAAGAAGGAAGAAGGGAGAAGGAAGAAGGAAACAAAGCGAAGCTGCCAAAAGAAGGAAGCAGGAAGATTAAGAAGAAAGCCAAACAGCCAGAAGGGAGAAAAAGAAATCCAAACAGACAGCAGAAGGAAGACGGGAGAAGGAAGAAGGAAACAAAGCGAAACAGCCAAACAGCCAGAAGAAGGAAGATTAAGAAGAAAGCCAAACAGCCAGAAGAAGGAAGGAGGAAGAAGGGAGAAGGAAGAAGACGAAATCCAAACAGACAGAAGAAGGAAGAAGGGAGAAGGAAGAAGGAAACAAAGCGAAACGCGCAGGCCGGCCGGGCAGGTACGGCGACGGCGGCCCAACCTAGAGCGGCGAGGCGAACCGTGCATAATTCATCCTCGAATATCACTGTGTCAGGAGCTACTCCCCTCTTCCCCTCTTCCCGTTCCTCTTTCCCCGTTTCCTCTCCTCTTTTCGCCCTCTTTAGCTCTCTTTTTTTCTTTCCCTCTTCCCCATTTCCCCTCGTCTTTTCGCCCTCTTTAGCTCTCTGTTTTCTTTCCCTCTTTCCCTCTTCCCGTTCTTCTACCCCATTTCCCCTCCTCTTTTCGCCCACTTTAGCTCTATCTTTATTTTCCCTCTTCCCGTTCCTCTTCCCCATTTCCCCTCCTCTTTTCGCTCTCTTTAGCTCTCTCTTTTCTTTCCCTCTTTCCCTCTTCCCGTTCTTCTACCCCATTTCCGCTCCTCTTTTCGCCCTCTTTGGCTCTGTCTTTTCTTTCACTCTTTCGCTCTTCCCCATTTCCCGTCTCTTTTCGCCCTCTTTAGCTCTCTCTTTTCTTTCCCCTCCCCTCCCCATCTACCCTCTCTATGCCCTCCCCTATACCTCCTTTCCCCTCCTTTTCACTCCTCTATTCCCTCCCCCTCTACCTACCTATCCCCTCCCCCCACCTTCATTCCCCTCACTTTTTTATCCAGTCTACTCCATTTCAACCTTCACCCCCTCTACCCCCCACCCCCTTCTCTTCCGCATTCCTCCCCTCCTCTATTATCTCCCATTCTTCCATCCTCTATCCATTCTCCTTCCATCTCTCCTATCACCCCCTCCCCTTCTCCTCACCCTGCAAGAAGAAATGGAAAAGGATGAGGAAGAGGAAGAGAGATAGAGATAGATCGAGGGAGGGAGGGAGGGAAAGGGAGAGAGGGAGGGAAAGGGAGAGAGGGAGGGATAGGGAGAGAGATAGATCGATGGAGGGAGGGAGGGTAGGAGAGAGAGAGAGAGAGAGAGAGAGAGAGAGAGAGAGAGAGAGAGAGAGAGAGAGAGAGAGAGAGAGAGAGAGAGAGAGAGAGGCAGTGAGAGAGAGAGAGAGAGAGAGGAAGAGAGAGGGATAGAAAAAAAAATGAAAGAATAGGGTAAAGACCGAGGAACAGACACAAATAAAAAACTAAAAAAAAAAAAAAAAAAAAACTAAAAAATAAAAAAAATAAAAAAAAGACAAACAGACAAACACATAAACCGACTAACAAAAAAATAAAAAAATAATAAATAAATAATAATAATAATAATAATAATAAATGAATAAATAAAAAATAACGTAGCGCATGCCAACCACCACTCATACTTGACGCCCGCGACCTGTCCTGCCGCGAATATGATACAACAAACGAATAATTCGCAGCTATCGAATGACGTCATCAGCCCAAACCAACGGACAACACGACGCCCTCAGTCCGCATGCGTGTCAGGCAGCTGTGACTTGTGTGCGTATGTGTGTGCGTATGTGTGTGCGTATGTATGTGCGTATGTATGTGCGTATGTATGTGCGTGCGTATGTATGTGCGTGCGTATGTATGTGCCTATGTGTGCGCGTATGTTTGTGCGTATGTGTGTGCGTATGTGTGCACGTATGTTTGTGCGTATGTATGTGAGTATGTGTGCACGTATGTTTGTGCGTATGTGTGTGCGTATGTATGTGCGTATGTATGTGCGTATGTATGTGCGTATGTGTGTGCGTATGTATGTTCGTATGTATGTGCGTGTTTATCGGCCGGTTTGTTTAAAGCTGTGTGATGTACCGACCAACGAACATTCATTATACAGACATGCATGTACACAGAAATAAATGCATGTCTATCGGTCTAGACCTGAATATCTACCGCACAGACAGATAGATAATTGTATATCTAACAAATAGATAGATAGATACGCATTCATTTGTGTGTGTCTGCATGCCGGCCCTCGCCCATTTCTAACAGACTGGAAGGGAAGCACGCTCATCCATACGCACATGCAGGCATACGTACACAAATTATCCCATACGTGTAAGGCGCATTAAAATCCTCAGTGTGGACCTCGGTGCGTCTCCCCTCCTCCTCTCCCTCCCTCCACTTTCCCTCCTCTCCTCTCCCTCCACTTTCCCTCCTCTTCCCTCCCTCCATCCCCTCTTCCCTCCTTCCCTCTTCTCTTCCTTCCTCACTCTCCTCTTCTCTTTCTCCCTCTTCCCTTCCCTCCCTCCCCTTTCCCTCTTCTTCCCTCTTCTTCCCTCTCCCTTCCTCCCCTTTCCTCTCTCTCCCTCCCCCCTTTTCTTATTCCCTCCCTCCCTCCTTCTACCTTCCCTCCCTTCTCGCTCCCAAGTAAAAGCAAATAAGTAAATAAAAAAGAATAAATAAATAAATAAATAATAAATAATAAATAAATAAATAAGAAAGAATAAATAAATAAAAAAAGAATAAATAATAAATAAATAAATAAGAAAGAATAAATCAATAAATAAAAATCATTCTCATCAATCCCAACAGCTGTATTTTCGAATGCACAACTTATAAGCCAAAACGGTGCTTATCTTTCTAAATCTTGAAATATCATCATCGACCAATAGTTTCCCTTCCCTCAGCCCACCCCCACCCCTACCCCCCCTATAATTGTCCCCGACCAACGGCCACGCGCCCGCCCAACCCCCACCCCTCCGACCCCTCACAACCATGCTCTTCACCCCAACCTCTTCCCCACATGGAAAAAAAAAACATGAATCCCCCACCCACCATCACCCCTACCAACCCCTCCTTCAACGGACCCCCCAATAACCCCACCACAACCCCCAAACACAACAACAGCGTCTACGTAAGTCATCACCATATTACACGAACCGGAATCGATCAGGCCCCTATGTGAGGTTGGCGACCCCCCACCCACTCCCCCCCCATCCCCTCCATCCCCACTCCTCTTCCTCCTTCCTTGTTTTTCTCTTCCTCTTCCTCCTTCCTTGTTTTTCTCTTCCTCTTCCTCCTTCCTCGTTTTCTTTCTCCTCTTCCTCCTTTCTCCCTTCCCCTCCTCTTCCTCCTTCCTCCTATTTCTCCTCCTCTTCCTCCTTCCTCGTTTTCTTACTCTTCCTCCTTCCTCGTTTTCTTACTCCTCTTCCTCCTTCCTCGTTTTCCTACTCCCCTTCCTCTTTCCTCGTTTTCCTACTCCTCTTCCTCCTTACTAATTCTCTTATCATCCTTCCCTTCCTCTTGCTCTTTCTTCTTTCTCTTCCTTCTCCTCCTCCTCCCTCTTTACATCTTCCTCTTTCACCTCTTTCTCTTTTCTTTTTTCCACTTCCTACCCTCTTCTTTTTCCTCCTCGTTCCCCACCCTCTTTTCCTTCCTTCTCCTCCTCCTCCTCCTTCCCTAACTTTTCCTCTTCCTCCTCCTCCCCCTTCCCCCTCTTTTCCTCTTTTCCACTTATTCTTATTCTTCCTCCCCCTCTCCTGCGACTCCAACAACAACAACAAAAATAAACTAATAGATAAAAAAGGGGAAAAAATATAGCAACAACAACAACAAAAATTAACAGATAAAAAAGGGGGAAACATATAGCAACAACAACAACAACAAAAATCAATAGATAAAAAAGACAAAAAATGCATCTCCGGTCACAACTCCCAACAACAAGAATATCAAAAAGACAACGCCAGTCCACGATAACAACCTCCCCAAATCCACATCTACAGCACCACCAACTTCAATAACAATAACAACCTACGCTCCCAATAACAGCAATAACAGACCTAAACTTCCTTCCACAAAATAAAAAAACTAACATCATCATCAACATCCGCAACAGCAAGCTACCACAATCCACCATCTACAACCCACCAACCACAATAACTATAATAATAACAACCTGCATCACCATCCAACATAACAACAGAGCTAAATATCCTTCAAGTTCAACAACAACAATAACAACGACAACAACAATAACAACAGCAATGACAATAACAAAAACTACAATAATAACAACGACAACAACAACAAAAGCACTGACAACAACAATAACAAAAACTACAACGAAAACAACGACAGCAACAACAACAACAGCCCAACTCATTTGATACGCACACGACGACCGCTGCATCGAGTTGCCGCTATATATATACACCCCCCAACCCTCCGCCCCTCCGCCCCTCCCCCCGCCACACGGAGGCTGCAACAACACTGTCACCTCCCAACCCCCTCTCTACCCTACTCCTCTCCCTCCCAGAACCCCCCCACTTCCCTAATCACCCTCTCCCCAACCTAAAACACTCCCTGAATCCCCCCACCAATCCCCTCCCTCTCCCTGAAACATCCCCTACCAACCCCCTCCCCATCCCTGAAACCCCCTATCCAACCCTCCTCCTACTCTCTAACCCCTCTCCCTCTCCCTGAAACCCCCAATTCAACCCCCTCCCCCTCCCAGTTACCCCCTCCCATTCTCCTAACCTCTACCCCCCTCCTTCAACCCCCTCCCCCCTCCCAGTTACCCCTCTCCCTTTCTCCTAACCCCTAACCCCCCTAATCAACCCTCAACCCCCCCACCCCCACCAATCTACCCCTGGCTTCTGATCAGAGGACATCGGGGTTTCCTCCTTATACCGGCAAGGAAGGGGGAAGGGAGAGGGAAGTGAAAGAGGAAAGAGGGAGAGAGCGAATGATAGGGAATAAGAGGGAGAAGAGTAAAAAGAGAGGGAGTAAGAGATAGATCGGGAATAAGAGGGAGAAGAGAGAGATAGAGGAGATAGGGAGGGAGGGAGGGAGGGAGGGAGGGAGAGAGGGATAGAGGGAGAGAAGGATAGAGGGAGAGAGGGAGAGAGAGGGAGAGGGATAGAGAGGGAGAGAGAGAGAGAGAGAGGAGAGAGAGGGAGAGGATGAGAGAGAGAGAGAGAGAGAGAGAGAGAGGGAGAGGATGAGAGAGAGAGAGAGAGAGAGAGAGAGAGAGAGAGAGAGAGAGAGAGAGAGAGAGAGAGAGAGAGATAAAGAGACAGATAGATGGAGAGAGAGAGAGAGAGAGAGAGAGAGAGAGAGACAGACAGAGACAGAGAGACAGACATAAAACATGAACACAGACAGACGAGAGAACGAGAGGGAGAAAGACAACGGCGAAAAAAAAAAAAAAAAAAAAAAACAGCGTGACTCTGAATGAGAAGCCACGACCGACCAGAGGATGTGACGAAAACGACAAAGCAACTCAGCGATAATAGAGGGGATACAAGAACCAACGAACGAGTCATGGAGTCCTGGGAGGGGTCAGCGGGTACGCAGGGAGGAAAGGGAGTGAGGGAAGAAGGGAGAAAGAGAGGGAAGGACAGGAGGGAGGGAGAGAAGGGGAAAGGCAGGGGGCAAAGGAGAGAAGAAAGGAGGGAGAGGGGAGAGAGAGGGAAGGAGGGGAGGGAAGGGAATGAGGGAGGGAGGGAAGGGAGAGAGGGAGGGAGAGGAGGAGAGGGAGGGAGAGAGGAGGGAGAGAGAGGGAGAGGGAGAGAGGGAGAGGGAGAGAGAGAGAGAGAGAGAGAGAGAGAGAGAGAGAGAGAGAGAGAGAGAGAGAGAGAGAGAGAGAGAGAGAGAGAGAGAGAGAGAGAGAGATAAAGAGGGAAAGAGAGAAAGAGAAAAAGCGAGAGAGGAGAGAAAGAGAGAGAGAGAGAAAGAGAGAGAGAAAAGAAGAGAGAAAGAGACAGAGAAAGAAAAAAGAAAAAAAAAGAAAGACAAAGAAAGAAAGAAAGAAAAGAAAGAAAGAAAAAACGAAAAAAAAAGAAAGAAAGAAAGAGAAAGAAAGAAAGAGTCCCTAACCTAACCTATCCCCGGCGCGCTGTCGTGCAGGCCTATGTCCAGCTAATACCATTATTCACGCGGACCACTTACTCCGGCCATCGATTTTTCGGTGACGTTCGCCCTGGGACCGCGGTCGGGTCAACTGGGAGGTGGGGGTGGGGGTGCTACCGGAGATTGGGAGGGAAGGAGGGAGGTGGGATAAGGGGAGGTTGGGAGCGGAAGGAGGGAGTGCGGATGGGAGGTTGGGAGGGAAGGAGGGAGGCAGCGGATGGGAGGTGGGAGGTGGAGGGGATGAGGAGGAAGGAGGGAGTGGGGGAAAGAAGGAGGAGTGGTGATGGGAGGTTGGGAGGTGGGTGAGAGGGGATGGGATGTTGGGGTGGGAGGTTGGGAGGGAAGGAGGGAGGTGGGGATGGGATTTGGGAAGGAAGGAGGGTGGAGGGATGAGGGGAGGTTGGGAGGGAAGGAGGAGGTGGGTGAGAGGGGAAGGAGGGAGGTGGGTGAGAGGGGGAGGGAGGGAAGGAGGGAGTGGGGATGGGAGGTTGGGAAGGAAGAGGGGGAGTGGGGATGGGAGGTTGGGAGGGAAGGAGGGAGGGAAGGAGGGAGGGGGGATAAGGGGAGGTGGGGGGCGGGAGGAGGGAGTGCGGATGGGAGGTGGGGAGGGAAGGAGGGAGGTTGGGGAAGGAAAGAGGGAGTGGGGATGGGAGGTTGGGAGGAAGGGAAGTGGGTGAAGGGGGGAAGGAGGGAGCTTGGAGGTGGGTGAAGGGTGATGGGAGGATGGGAGGTGGGTGAGGTTGGCGGTATAGTGGGGGGGGGGGATAAATTTTAGGATAGTCGGTGGTGTGGTGGGGAGCAGGGAGGAGTTAAGGGTTAGCAGAGGAGTGGGAGGTGGGGTTGGCACCGGATATGGGAGGGGGGTGAGGTTGGCACCGGATGGGGGCGGGGAGTGAGGTTGGCGCCGGAAGGAGGTGTTGGGGTTGGCAGTATAGCCGGGATGTGGAGTAAGGGGAGGTGGGGGTGAGAAGGGGGAGCAGGGGATGGGGTAAAGGGAAAGGGTAAGATATGGGAAGATGGGGTGACGAGTGAAGGGCAAGAAGGGTCAGTTAAGAGGTTAGTGGGAGAGGGGGAGGGAGGGGGAGCGGACGGCAGATAGAGATGGATAGGAGAGGGAGAGAGAGGAGAGAGAGAGGAGATAGATGGATGGATGAAGATGAACAGGAGACGAGCGAAGAGGAGAGGAGGGGAGAGAACAGGGTGGGGAAAGGGGAAGGAGGGAGGGAGAGAATAGGGGGAGGGGAAGAATTCAGCCCATACATACTGTATTGATGATCGACCAGATGGCGCCATTATTACCTATGAATCACAAGCGCGCATCTTGATATAAAACCTCTCCCCAATATAAAGGTTATCCCCAACCCTCCAAAAAAAAAAAAAAAAAACAAGAAGGAAAGAAAGAAATAATAATAATAGAAAGAAGGGAGGGAGGGAGGGGGAAGAGGGAAGATGTGAGGGAGGGAAGAAGGGAAGGGGAGGGAGAGGAAGAGGGAGGGGGAAGAAGATAAGAAGGGAAGGAGGGAGGGGGAGAGACAGGGAGAGGGAAAGAGAGAGAGAGAGAGAGGGAATACAGGGGAGGGAGGGGGGAAAGACGGGTTTAAATGCCACATATTAAATAGGCAAAGGCGGGAGGGAGAGGGAGGGAGGGGAGGGATGGGAGGGATAGACGGGTTTATATTACATTCTAGGGGAGGGAAGGGAGGGAAGGAATAAAAAAGGAAGAGAGAGAGAGAGAGAGAGAGAGAGAGAAAGAGAGAGAGATAGAGAGAGAGAGAGAGAGAGAGAGAGAGAGAGAGAGAGAGAGAGAGAAAGAGCGAGAGACAGAGAGAAAGAGCGAGAGCCAGCGAGAAAGAGCGAGAGCCAGCGAGATAGAGAGAGAAAGAGCGAGAGCCAGCGAGAAAGAGCGAGAAAGAGCCAGAGCGAGAACGAGAGAGAAAGAGCGAGATAGAGAGAGAAAGAAATAGAAATAGAAACAGAAATAGAAATAGAAAATAAAAAGAGAAAGAGAGCGAGCGAAAGGGAAGGGGAGGGAGGGAGGGGGAGGGGGGAGAGACGGGTTTAAATGCCACACATCAAACAGGCAGAGGCGCCTAAACTTCAAGGACAAACCAGCGACTAAGCACACATACACTGACTTAAAAAAAAACTGAAAACTCCAAAACGGAATAAGAGAAGAAGGAGAAGGAAGGGGAGAAGGAGGGATGGAAGGAGGGAGGAGTAGGAGGAGGAGGAGGAATGGAAGGAGGAGGAGGAGGAATGGGAGGAGGAGAAGGGAGGAGGAGGAATGGAAGGAGGAGGAGGAGGCGGTGGTTGTAGAAAAGTAGGAAGAAGAGGAGGAGGAAGGAAGGGGAAGAAGCAGAGGAGAAGGAAGGGGAAGAGGAGGAGTAGAAGGGGAAGGTGTAGGAAGAGGGAGGAGGAGGAGGGGGAGAAGGGGGAGGACAAGGAGGAAGAGGATGATGAAGAGGAGGATGAAGAGGGAGGGAGAATGGGAGGAGGGGAAGGAGGAAGGGGAAGAGGAGGAGAATGAAGAGTAAGAGGATGAGGATCAGGATGAAGAGGAGGAGAGGTAAGAGAAAGAGAAGAAGGAAGAGAAGGAGGAGAAGGAAGAGAGGAGGCATAACACGTACTGAGATGATTGTGAGTGACGGTGACAACCAGTGACCATGACAGTGGCCCTCTCTTCCCTGTATGTGGAAGAGAGGGAAGAAGGCAGGGAAGGGAGGAGGAAGAGAGAGGGGAGAAGAGAACATGGAAGGAGGGAGGGGTAGGTGAGTAGAGAGAAAGAGAGATAGAGATAGAGAGATAGATAGATAGATAGATAGATAGATAGATAGATAGAGAGAGAGAGAGAGAGAGAGAGAGAGAGAGAGAGAGAGAGAGAGAGAGAGAGAGAGAGAGAGAGAGAGAGAGAGAGAGAGAGAGAGAGAGAGAGAGAAAAGAAAACAAGAAAGAAAGAATAGAAGAGAGCCGCCTCCTTCGTCCGCCCGCGTACTCCATTGTGGCGGGCGGCGAGGAGGCGCTCCAATTGCACCCGCGCCCACGCCCACGGGTCCGGCACCAATTCATTACTCATGGGCGAAGGCGAGGACCTTCCCTCCACCCCCTCCCCCTCCCCTCTTTCCCTACCCCTGGCCTCCTCCCCTTCTCTCCTCCCTTTCCTTTCTCTTCCCTCCCCCCTCCTTTCCTTTTCCATTCTCTTCTCTTTCTCTCCGCTCCTCTCCCTTTCCTTTTCTTCTCCTCATTCCGAACCCCTCTCTCTCCATCTTTCTTTCCCCGTCTTCATCTCCCTCCGTCTCCTTCCCTCCTCCCCTCTCCTCCCATCTCCCCCGTCTCCCCTCCCCTCCCCTTCCTCCTTCCTACCCGCCTCTCCTCATCTTCCCTCCCTCTCCCCAACCCCTCCCTTCTCTCCTCCTCCCCCCATCTCCCCTTTCCCCCTTCTTCCCCTCCCCCTCTCCCCCTTCTCCCTCCCCCTCTCCCTTCCTTCCTCCTCTCTCCTCCCTTCTCCCCTCCCTCTCCTTCTCCTCCTCCCCTCTTCCTCCTCCTCCTCCTCCTCCCTCCCCCTCCCCGCTCCCTCCCTCCCTCCTCCCCCTCTCTCCCTGCCCTCCCCTCCCTCCTGCACACGCCCATGCCGCCCACGCCCACGCTGCCATTAACCGCGGCAACGACGACGGGAAGACACGTACATAAACACGGTACGTACATACATTCATTCATTCATACATACATACACACATACATATTTACGTAAGTACATACATACATACATACATACATACACACACACACACACACACACAGACACACACACACAAAACAAATACACAGAAGTACACACATACATACACACACAGACATATTTACGTAAGTACATCATTACACATACACACACACAAAACAAATACACACAAGTACATACACACACACACACACACACACACACACACACACACACACACATACACGCACACACACACGCCCATTTTTCACAGGGTTTAAGAATGCATGCGTGGGGGGATAGGGTATGGGTGGGGATGGGGCACGGGCTATGGTATGGGGGGGGGGGGAGGTCTGCTGAAGCTTAACAGATGTTAAGAACTGGAGTGCCGCTCTAGGAAGGGGGGGAGAGGGGGGAGGGGGAAGAGGGGGAAGGGAGGAAGGAATAAGAGGGTAGAAAAGGGAGAGTGAGAGAAGAGAATGAGAAGGAGGAAGAAGAGGAGAGGAAGAGGAGGAGAGGGTGAAGGAAAGACAGAAAGAGGAAGACGGAGGAAGGACGAGGACGGAGGAAGAGAAAAGCCGAAGGAAACGAGGAAGACGAGCGAAGGAGAGAAGAGAAAAGGTGGAAAAGGAGCACAGACGAAGGAGGGAGGAGAGGGGGAGCAGAAGTAGCGGAGGATAATGAAAGAAGAGAGGGAGGAGGAGGGAGAGGAGGGATGAAGATGGCGGAAGAGAACGAAGGTGGAAAATAAGGAACGGGAATGATGGAGGCAAGGCGACGAAAGAGAGAGAGAGGAAAGGAAAGACGGAGAAGGAGCAAAGTCGAAGAATGGAGAAGAGATAGCGGAGGATAATGATAATGAAACTGAGGAAGGAGATGGGGATGGAGAAGGGAGAAAGACGAAAAGATCGGGAATGACGGACGAAAGAAGACGAACAAGGGAGAGAGGAAAGGAAAGACAGAAAAAGAGCAAAGACGAAGGAGAAGAGGGAGGAAAAGGGAAGAGGAGTCGTAGCGAAGAATAATGGAAAAAGCACACAACAAATACGACATCATCATCATCACCATCACCATCATTATTACCATCATCATCATCATCAACAACTACAACATCATCATCATTATTACCATCATCATCATCATCATCACCACCACCACCACCACCACCACCACCATCATCATCATCAACAACAACAAGAACAACGGCAACAGCAGCAGCATCAACAACACCAACAGTATCAACAACAACGACAACAACAACAACAACAACAACAACAACACCAACAACATCATCATCAACAACAACAACAACGGCGCAGTGAAGGCAGGCAAGAGGGGCCCCGCAGTGCTGGTTCTAAAAGCTCACATTTAGGGAAAGAAAGGTTGTTGTGGGGAGACGGAGGGAAGAAGGAGGGAGAAGGAGAGGGAAGGAAGAAAAGAGATATAGGGGAAGGAGGAAAAGGAGGAAGAGAGGGAAGGAAGGGGAAGGGAAAGGAAGAAAAGAGATATAGGGGGAAGGAGGAGAGAAAGGAGGAAAAGGGAAGTGGGAAGGGAAGGGGGGAAAGGAGGAAAAGGGAGGAAAAGAAGGGGGAAAGGAGGAAAAGGGAGGAAGGTAAGGTGGGAGGGAGAGAGAGAAAAAAACGAGGAAAAAGAGAAGGCAAACAATAGAACAAACAAGGAAGGAACAAAGAAAAAGAACGACTGAGCGAGAACGACAAACAAAGAAAGAGAAACATGGAAAGCAAACAAACAAGCAAAAAGAAAGGAAGGCAGAAAGAAAGAAAGAAAGAAAAAAGAAAGAAAGAAAGCAAGAAAGAAAAAGAAAAAAAAAAGACCCTCAGGCGACAGCGCCACACACACACGCACACACACACACCTCGCCCTCGACACACGCAACGGCACCGAGCGCCACCTGGAGGACCACTCGACGGCTGCCGTAATTAAAACCATTCACCTGCTCGCCCGATCCTCATGGGGGAGGGGGAGGGGGAGGGGAAGGGGAAGAGAGGGGAGGGGAAGTGGGAAAGGGAAGGAGAGGGGATGGGAGAGAAGGGAAGGGGAGAGAGGGGGAGAGAGGGGAGGGAGAGGGAAGGGGAAGGGGGAGAGGGGGAGGGGGAGGGGGAGGGGAGAGGGAAGGGAGGGGTAGGTGAGGGCGGAGGAATAGGGAATAAGGGAAGGGGGAAGGAATAGGGGAATAGGGAGAGAAAGAGAAAGAGAAGAGTACGGGATGGCGGGAGAGAGGAAGGAGTAAGGGGGAAGGGGAATAAGGGAGAGGGGAAGGAGTAAGGGAACGAGGAAGAGAAGAACAAAGAAGGAAAAGAGAATCCGAAGAGGCGAAGAAAAAAAACGAAAAAAGAGAGCAAGAAAAACAACAAGAATAAGAGAGGGAGAAGAAGTAAAGGCAGACGATGACGGAGATGGGGAAGGGGGAAGGGAGAGGAGGGAGGAAGGGGAAGGGGGGGGGGAGGAGATTGCAAAGTGCCGCCCCTTATCAGCAGCTTCACCTGTCACCTGCCGCGCCTGTTGCCCGCGCCTCGCCTACTACACGGAGAAATGTGATATTGACTGTATATATATGAAGTGTTTGGATGTATCTCATATTCATATTCATATTCGTGTGTGTGTGTGTGTGTGTGTGTGTGTGTGTGTGTGTGTGTGTGTGTGTGTGTGTGTGTGTGTGTGTGTGTGTGTGTGTGTGTGTGCGCGCGCGCGCGCGCGTGTGAGTGTATGCAAGTATATGTTTGGATGTATGTGTATGTATATATGTGCAAGTATGCATGCATGTATGCATGTGTATAATTGTGTTTGCATATATGTGTATATATGTATGTGTTTATGTATGCATGTATGTGTTTGGATGTATGTGTATGCATGTATGTGTATGTATGAGTATGTATATATGTGTAAGTATGTATGTGTATGGTTGTGTATGTGCATGTATACGTTTATAAATGTATATGTATATATACATATATATATGCATATGTTTATGTATTTAGATGCATGTATGTATATGTATATATATATATATATATATATATATATATATATATATATATATATATATATATATATATATATATATATATTATATTATATATAATATATAATATATAATATATAATATATAATATATAATATATAATATATAATATATAATATATAATATATATATAATATATATATAATATATAATATATAATATATAATATATAATATATAATATATATATAATATATAATATATATAATATATATAATATATAATATATAATATATAATATATAATATATATATATATAATATATATATAATATATATATAATATATATATATACATATATATACATATATATACATATATATACATATATATACATAAACATAAACATAAATATAAATATAACTAGACTCCCCCCACTTGAAGACGTGTCACTGGCGGCGCCCGAGGCCAGCGCCGCCCTGACCCGCGGCGCATGACCGGGCCTCCCAGCAGCAGATCCCGAGGCTGCAAGGGCCGCCCAGGGCCCTCTGAGACGCCGCCCGAGGGAGGCGTACGGGCGGGATGGAGGGAAAGGGGGGGAAGGGGAGGGGAAAGGGGAAGGGGAAATGAAGGGGAAGGGGAAGGGGAAGGAAGGGGGAAGGGGATAGGGGGAGGAAGGGGAGGGGCTAGGGAAGGGGGAAGGAAGGGAAGGGGATAGGGAGGGGCTAGGGGAAAGGGTTAGAAGGGATGTGGGGAAGGGGAAGGGGAATGGGGTAACCTAGGGAAGGAAGGGGAGGGGGAAGGGGGAAGAAAACGTGGGGGGAGGAAGAAGAAGGCAGGGGGAAGGAAGGGGAAGGGGAAGGAAGTGTGGGGAGAAAGGGGAACGAAGGGGGAGAGAAACGGTAGTCAAGATGAGGGCGGTGGGGAAAGGAGGCAGGAGGGGTGGGGGATGGGGGGGGGAAAGGTGGAGGAAGAGGGGGAGGGAAGGGAGTCGGGGTGGGGGAGCGGCGGGGAAGGGGAAATGGAGGGGGGAGAAGGAGTGGGAGGAGGGGGAGTACTTCAGCACTGAGAACTTGGGATAAAGATAGATGCGGATGTATATGGATTGGCGTCAAGAAGGATAGCGATAGAGAGAATGAGAGAATGATATAAATAGGAAAGGACGGGGGGGAAGAGAGGGAGTGGGAGATAGACAAGGAGGGAGGGAAGAGAGAGAGAGTGGGAGATAGACAAGAAGGGAGAGGAAGAGAAGGAACCGGAGAGAGAGAGAGAGTGGGAGATAGACAAGGAGGGAGAGGAAGAGAAGGAACCGGAGAGAGAGGGAGAGAGGAGAGGGAAAGAGAGATACAATTCACAAACACGAGACAGAACGAATGAATAAGAAACTCGAAAAAAACAGAAAAACAAACTCAACACGAAAGCAAACACCAAACCACACATACACATACCCACACCACACATACACACATACATACATACATACATACATACACAAAATCCCAAAATCCTCCTCCCCCCCCAAAAAAAAAAAAAAAAAAAAAAAAAGTCAATAAACTCCGCCCTTAAACAAGACAGTGTAAACACGACCCCCATTCCGCGACCTCCAATAACAGGTCCCACATCCGCGCTGAGCCAACACTGATGAATTACGCAACGCTATTCCGACGGCCAAACACACACGCACACACATACACACACGAAAGCACACACACGCACACGCACACAAGCACGTACGCGACACAAGCTCTTACACAAACTCACACTCACACACACACACACACACAAACACACGCACACGCACACAAGCACGTACGCGACACACACACACACACACACACACACACACACACACACACACACACACACACACACACACACACACACACACACACACACACACACACACACACACACACACACACACCTCCCTCCCTCCTCGCCCGTGAAAAAAAATCTACGGACCCGAAACCCACATTTTCAGTAACTACGAACGACCTCACATCACTCGATACACTGGAAGATCCACCCACAACATGCGTTTAATATAACGAGTAAAAATCACCGTAATTACAGACCATTGTTATATAAAATGGCAAAAACATAGAAGTTTTTGCATGACGTATGAATTCCCTGCGACAAACGTAGTAAAAGTACGAACGAGAATGAATACCTAGGATAATAGAAAGGGGAAAGAAACAGGAGATGCATTTAACAGGATAAAAAACAGGAGATGCATTTAACATCTATAGATCAGAGTAATCACAGGAGACTGTACTATGTCGAGAGTATGTAAAATCAATTACAGTAATCACACACACACAAACTCACACACAGATGGAGATAGATAGATAGACAGATATAGATAGATAGATAGATAGATAGGTAGATAGATAGATAGAGAGACAGTGAGAAAAGGAAAAGAAAAGAAAAGAAAAAAATAGTGGCCGAGAGATATCGAGCGCGAGTGACGAACGCAATTTTCCCACGCATCACCCTCCCCCCCCCCCCGCCTCCCCCTTAAAAAAAAGAAAAGAAATAAAAATTCAAAAAAATAAAAGAAATCCACCATCTCTCGCGCCCCTGGGAACCCAAATGACACGCGGAGAGGTTGATGATTCACGAGGAAATTGCATTCTTCAGTCTCTGACACTGGACTCCCCCCCCCCCCTCCCTCCTTTAAGAAGAAGAAGAAGAAGAAGAAGGAGAAGAAGAAATCGCTCTTAAAAACAATGCCCACTTCTACAACCACAACAATACAGAAGAAATAGAAAAAAAACGAAGAAAAGAAGAAGAAAATAATAATAATATATATATATATATATATATATATATATATATATATATATATATATATATATATATATATATATATACACATACATACATATATATCACTGCTGTTGCTACTACTATTATCATTACTACAGCTACTGCTACTACAACCAATCCCCCCTTCTTTATAAGTCACTTTACACTACAACCACACTTACAAACGGCCCCCACGTAACAGGAGGCGCGAATCCAACCCACTTTCCCTTCTCTCCGCGCGCCAAACTCACCTGGAAGAGAAAGAAGAAAATAAATAAATAAATAAAAAAAGTTGAGAAATACGTCTCAAACTTGGCTCATCTTTATTGTACTGGAGGGGTGGGGGGATTGGGTGGGGTGGGGGGATTGGGTGGGAGGAGGGGTGAAGAGGTGGTGGGGGGAGGGTAGGAGGAAGGAAGTGAAGGTAGGGAGGGAGGGAAAGGTAGGGAGGGAGCGGAAGGGGGAGGGAGGGGAAGGGGGGGGGCAAGGGAGGGAGGTAAAGAGAGGGAGAGTGAGGGTAAGGAGGAAGAGGCAGGGAGGGGGTAGAGCTAGGAGGGAGGGAGGGTCGGGGGGGGGGGAGAGAAGTTAGGAGGAAGACAGAGAAGGATAGAGAGAGAGAGAGAGAGAGAGAGAGAGAGAGAGAGAGAGAG
>NC_091551.1:3533307-3535353 GCF_042767895.1 Penaeus vannamei
CTACACCCGCTAACTCACCCACCCCCACCCGCCCTAAAGCCCACCCGCCAACCCACCTACCCACACACACCCACCCACCCACCCACCACCCCCACCCCGTCCTTTTTTAGGTTCGAACCTTCCACAGGCTTATCTCTTCGCACCTCCTTTCTCCGTTTCAACTCGAACCATCGTGTCTGAACCGGCGTTCCTTGCTGACTCACCCAGATCGGATTCACAACAACAGCACTCCCTCCCCTCCCCCTCTCCCTCCCTCTCCCCTCCCTGTCTCACACTCCTCCCCTCCTCCTCCCCGTCTCACACCCTCCTCCCCTCCCTCCCCTCCCCACCCCCTACCCCAACCCTCGAACACTCACCCCCTCTCTTTTTCTTCACCCCTCCCCCTGCCACCCAACCACCCTCTTCACCTGACAGTCTCGATTACTGCGCTCTGTCACCTTAGTTTTTTTCTTTTATTTATTTATTTATTTTCTCTCTATTTATCTCTCCTAGACAGGAGAGAGAGAGAGAGAGAGAGAGAGAGAGAGAGAGAGAGAGAGAGAGAGTAGAGAGAGAGAGAGAGAGAGAGAGAGAGATAGAGAGAGAGAGATAGAGAGAGAGAGAGAGAGAGAGAGAGAGAGAAAAAGATAGAGAGACAGAGGGTGAGGGTGAGAGAAGGAGAGAGAGAGAGAGAGAAGAGAAGAGAAGAGAAGAAAGAAGAAGAAGGAGAAGAGGAAGAAGAAGAGAAAAGAGAGAGAGAGAGAGAGGAGGAAAGAGAAGAGAGAGAGAAGAGAGAGAGAAGAGAAGAGAAAGAAGAGAAGAGAAGAAAAGAGAAGAGAAAGGAAGAGAAGAGAAGAGAGAAGAATAGAAAGGAGAAAGAGGAAAGAGAAAGAGAGGAAGAGAAGAAGAAGAGAGAAGAGAAAGAGAAGAGAAGAGAGAGAGAGATAGGGAGAAGAAGAAAGAGAGAAGAGAAAGAAAGAGGAAGAGAAGAGAAGAGAGAAGAGAATGAGAAGAGGAGAAGAGAGGAGGGAGAGAGAAAAGAAATAGAGGAAGAGAGGAAGAGAGAGAGAAGAGGAAGAGAAGAAAAGTAGACAGATAGAAGAGAAAAGGAGAGTAGAGAGAGAAGAGGGAGAGAGAGAGAAGTGAGAAGAGAAGAGAGAGAGAGAGAGAGAGAGAGAGAGAGAGAGAGAGAGAGAGAGAATATAAAGAGAATGAGAAGTAGGAAGAGAAAGAGAAGATGAAAGAGAAAGTTGAGAAGAGAGAGAGAGGAAGAGAGAGAGAGAGAGGGAAGAGACAAAAGATACAAAGATAGGAGAGAAAAAGTAAGTGAGTTAGAGTTGAGCAAAGGAAAAAGAGTGGAGAGAGTGAGCAAGTGAGTGAGTGAGAGAGAAAGAGAGAGAGGAGAGAGAGAGAGAGAGAGAGAGAGAGAGAGAGAGAGAGAGAGAGGAGAGAAGAGAGAGAGAGAGAGAGAGGAGAAAAGCAGAGAGAAAGAGAGAGAAAGAGAAGGAGAGAGAAGAAGAGAAAAGAAAGAAAAGAGAAAGAAAAGAAAAATAAAAAAAGAGAAGAGAAGAGAGAGAGACAGAGAGAGAGAGAAGAGACAAGAGAGAGATGAGAAAAGTAAGTGAACTAGTGGTGGTGAGTGGTGGTGGTGTGGTGAGAGGGAGGTGAGACATTAGGAAAGTGAGAGAGAGAGAGAGAGAGAGAGAGAGGAGAGAGAGAGAGAGAGAGAGAGAGAGAGAGAGAGAGAGAGAGAGAGAGAGAGAGAGAGAGAGAGAGAGAGAGAGAGAGAGAGAGAGAGAGAAGAGAGGAGAGAGAAGAGAAGAGAAGAGGGAAGACAGAAAAAGATAAATAAAAAGAGAAGAGGAAGAGAAGAGAAGAGGGAAAAGGGAGAGAGAGAGGGAAGAGACATGGGAAAGATACAGATAGGAGAGAAAAAGGTTTGAAAATGAGTGAGCGAGTGGTGGTGAGTGGGAGTGAGTGAGAGTGATGGTGAGTGAGAGAGTGGGAGTGAGAGAGAGAGAGAGAGTAGAGAGAGAGAGAGAGAGAGAGAGAGAGAGAGAGAGAGAG